>NW_022200178.1:937345-1128235 GCF_009176525.2 Contarinia nasturtii | reverse complement strand
AAAAAAAAACGTATTAAAATCTTACTAGAGTTATTTTTCATTCAATTTATGCGTTTATGAACAACTTTCAAGCCATTTCGATACCAAAAATACATGGTTTCTATCAAAAATATACATTTTTAACGTTTTTTTTGTCATTTTGGCTACTTTTTGTATGGGAATCGTATCAAAACGTTATTGTATCGTAAAATAAAGGCCAGATTTGGCTTTCTCATGCCCAAAAACCCCTATATACCAATTTTCAGGACATTTGAATTAAAATAAAATTCACTCGAAAATGAGCCTTCAGAGCAGAACTATCAAGTCAATTTTTTTTCTAAAATGAGCCAACTTTACAAAACGAAGTATGAGGCTTGACTACACTCGGGCCCCTCTACAACGCCTGATATACCAACTCTCTCGCGCAGAAAAAAAGTTCAAAATATTATTACAGTGTTTCCATTTAACCAAAGTGAGCTGTAACCGGGCGACTCAATTCACAATGCCGAACCAATTGACCAAACAAAGATCATAATCAGTACGTCTTTGATGCACAACATCGCATGCTTAACTCGTTTTTTTCTTCTTCTTGCAGACGATATATTTACAGAAGTTGTGAACACACATTTCAAAATGGGAGTACGAGATAGAGAGAAGAGAAATAAAAAAAAGAAACTTTGCACATCGAACGGTGTCAATTTCTGTTGGTTTCATATTTGTATCTAATGAATCGCATAGATACAGTTGTCATCGACGTTGCACATCATCAAAATCAATCTGGAGAAAAATAATAAACTCGCAAAGACAAAGAAACTGAACGGACACAATCGGTCGATCGAGATTGTGGTGTGTTTGTTGCTCTGGCCTTGGCAATGGAATCCATTACAATGCCATAAATGAATCAAATAATAACAACAATCAATAGAAATGGCAAAATGACATCCAAATAAGAACGGCAAATGCGTACAAAATACATTCATCGTTTGTTGCATCTGAAAAGTAAACGAAGGCGTTGAATCAACTGGAGACATTCGCCATCGACAATTTGTAGCATCAAGAACGTTTTGCACTTAAGCATTGGAAAGCATTGTATACTTATTCATTAGATTCTCAAACCAAACGCGATGCAAACAATGCACGATTCATTGCTACAACATGACTGCCAGTCCCCGGAGACGTGCAGTTTGTACAAATGTAAAATCTATGAACACAGTTGTCACACACAATAACAGTTGTATTCTAAGCTACTGATTACCGATTTGTACAACATTTTTCTTTGCGTTTTTTTTTTCGTTTCTGCAGAAGCATTTCTTTGTCACAGTTTTCATTGCTACTTCAGTTTTTTGCTCGTTAATGCGACGGAATTTCGACGAGAAAAATATGAAAATGCAAGCAAACACCACCAAATGACCATCAAAATCACATTGCACCCACGTAAAAAGCAGTTTCGCACTAATTCGCAAATCATTCTAAACCTCATCATCATCAACACATACGTCAAAGTCATTGACTGATTTCATGTGGGATGCCCAACGATCATATCCCATTATTACTTTTAATTGCTTTTTTCTTGAACCAAATTGGCGATTTTCTTAAGGCGCACAATGGGCCATCACCGTTTTTATTTAGAAATTGGCAACTATTTTTAATAACAGCAGATATTCTGGTGTAATTTTGACTTGAAATGGATGGAAAATTTGTTGAACAACTTGAGTGCCCATTTGTTGGTTGTCGATTCGAAAGACAGTGGTTAATGTGGGAAGAACTTCAGTGCTATTATCTAATTCAATTCCATTTTCTGAGCTGATTGTTAGAAATATTTAAAAGCCAACCAATTAAATGGCTATATAGATAAACCATAAACTAATGCTAATTAAAATTGAAAAATTTGCGTCAAATTTTGGTCAAAGTTTCTCCAACTATTAATGTTAATTGGTATTTTAAAATGAAATTTTCAGACCAAAATCGGACACATAATTCCATTCATTTGATTCGAACAATTTTCTATTTGTGTGTAATTGTTTTGTAGGATGGTGTGTAAAATTGCAATCCACATATGGCGTCCACAATCTTGGCAAAAGTAATTCAATTCCGATCCGAATCAATGGAAAACTGAACGAATTATTTTAACATCGATTTTTTTTCAGTTCGCACAGTAAATATTCCACGATTTGCCATTGGCAAATTTACTTTTTGGACTAAACCATGTGATGCATTGTCAAAAGTTGTTTCATTCGTTTGTAAAAATGAACGAATGAAAAAAAGTGCGAGCTGAGCTAAAGAAAGAATGGCCATGATTGAAATTGAAATGTCAGATAAAAATAGCCGGCAAAAACGTACATTTGGACATGATTCAAAAAATTACAGTTGGCTCAAATGTGTAATAAAAATTGATGAACATCTTGTACAAAAATATATCAGAAACACATAACCACTTGCAACAAAATGTTACTTCATAAGAAAATGTGAGCGAGGGAAAAAACGACGGGGAAAGAGAGTAAGAGAGAAAAAGTCGTCGAAAATTGCCAAATTTTTACACATATCATTTCATTTGATGCGAAACACAACCAGCAGCAATAATAAACGACTGAAATTATACGGTTGAAAATCGTCTGACCTATACGTGATGCTTAAACTAAGTCAATGCAAAACTTATGAGTCGTCCTTTCTGACACAGCGTCAGTTTAATTTTTGAAACGATAAAATGATCCAACAGAAATCATCTATCAAACATCGTACTCGTTTCGATTTTCGGATTGATGGTATTCATCAAATGCCAATGCAGTCATAATTGATGTTTACTTCAGCTCATTTTTTGCCATGGATTTTATGTACGTTCTCAAATCAATTTCCGCTTGGAATCCGTTTCATATACAATTTTATTAAATAACATAAATTACTAAACGAGTGATTTTTTCCGCGCGATGAACAAAATTTAATGTGTTTAACGGCTAAATTTCTCGGAATAATTTATCATTTTAACTCGTGTTCGATCCGAAAATCATTCAGCGAAGTAAAATCAATTTTAAGATGTAAAAATTAAATGATCCGTTCGCGTGTGAAATGCGTCTTAGGATGCGAACTTCCTAATAGAAAGAAGTGGATGTTGTCAGGCTTAAAAATACTTGCTTCACTCGTCTCAGCAATGCTGACGTAATTTTGACACATTTCAGTTTTTCTAATTAATAACGAGAAAATCATGAATTCCATTCAATTTGATTCAGCATGCCCGGCTTTAAAATTACAAATGAAAATATTTAAATAATGTGCAAAGATGCTGGGCTGTAAGGTGTCTTCAGTTAAAGACAGCTTCGCACATCAAATCTTCATACATTTGCATTCCACGACGGGCACCAATTTTGCACGCAGTAATATCCAACTGGCAATGTGTCAGTTAATGTAAATATGACTGGCGGAATTAAAAAGAAGAACAATTTCGATCTTTATCATTTCAAGTTGTAAGTGAAACATTTATATCTGTGCATGCCATTTGGATTAATACAACAAATCATGAAAATGACTACGCAGATAACATTCTGAGAAACTATTGCGTTTTTTTTTGTTGTTATTGAAAAACCGCAGGAGTGTTTTTTTGCACTCACACATATCCATTACGTTGTGAAAAATTTGCATATTTATCAGAAAACTATGTATGACACATTCATTTAGTTTTTGACATTCACCTGTGTACTCTGTACACAGTCAACGGAGGGAGAGCTGTCTTATCAATTTGGTCGCCGCAATTAATTGGTTTGGTGCAATTTTATTTATTTAAAGCCACATTTTACAGTGTCTTGTCATTGTGCTGTAATTGAAACTTTACGAATGAAAGAAAAAAAAAAAACAAACCAGTTAATGCATCAAGAGCACAAATCAAAATATTTCTGGCTTAGGCGACTGATTGCAATACGATATTTTTCACGTCGGGAAAATATGAGGTTTTTTATGATTATTGAACTGAAATGATATTTCATTTTCCATCTACGCATTGTGAGTCGCATTTAAAAAGCATATTAAGTGACCGACTTTAAATGGATCTCGACTAATGGTAAATTTCAATTTAATATCACTTCAAATTTGATAAGCGATAAAAAATAATCGAAATTCATCGACTAGTGTTTATCCATTTTATGGCTTAGTTTGTTTCTTACTTATTTCGAAACCTCGTCAATGAGTAGAATTGAGCTTTAGCGGAATCGTTTGATGTGCTTTAGTTGAGAAACGGCAACTTTATTGCGCATTTACAAAGAGACAAAAAAAGATGCCATAATATTTCAATGGAATTCATCCATTCGCACGTTATTTTCCCATCGATTAAATGAAAACTGTCGAAACAAATAACCAGAAAACGGTTTAACTGTCATTGGGAATTGCTACGTGCTCGTAATATAATTTGGCGATGAACGTATTTTATTTCATATTTATTTTGCTTTTTAAATACATACACAGACACTCATATGTGCGTTGTTATGATTGAGCAGTTTGTTTCCACTGTCGCCCCAAAACGCATCGCATCAGACTGTGTAGTAATGGTGTAAATTTGATTGAACGCCAACGCTTTTGCATTGAATTTGATATGTTTATGCAAAATTTCCATGTAAATCAATCGTTTGTTGCAAGTGAAAAGTCGTTCGGTTATTTGATTTGATCGGTATTTGTGTTATTAAAAACATATGCGTGCTTCAAAAAAAAAAAAGTTGCGCGCACACAAATTGTAACCTAGAAAAATCCATCGAAAAACCCATAAAAAAATTATATACACATATATGTGTAGTAACGAGTGTCTGTCTGACAACGGCGACTGTGCATTGTGCTCTCTCCCTCTCTCGCTCTCGGGCGGCGTACAAAGAGAGCTATATGCTCATTCGATGTGTATGCTATGTTTACACTGTAAACAATTCACATCATGCCTCTCTGTCATTCACTGGCTGCGATGGGAAAAACGTAAACAGAAACGCGTGCGCGCTGATTTCTGAATCGAATATGCTATGAATGATTTAAGAAGACGAAATGGCAAAGCAAAAGAACGACATTTATACGCTTCGTTTGGGAAACCAAGTGGTGCGCGCGAGCGCATAGCGGCAATCATCACATGTGAGTATACGTAATAACTTGGATCTATTGAAATTACTCTCGGTTCGGCTATTTATTCAAGAAGATATGTGTAGCCTCCAGTAAATACAAAACGTACATCGTATAAAATTGAATTGAAAATCGCCAATGTGTGTGCTTTTTTGTATGTGAAATCAATGAATTCGCATCGCAAAATGTGCATTCATGTTTGTGGGCTCATTGAATCGATTGCATATTTGGCCATATATTCCATCCCATTCAATTCAGATATTGTAACCAAGTTTGTGCATTTCAATTGAATAAACTTGGATGTATAATTATGGACGTGCGCAAATGCTACGCATTTATCAGAGATTGGGTAAGTACATTACGTTTGGCAAAAACATGCAATTTAATTTAGTTCGTTAAGTACTTCGACATGGGATGCATGTTTTTCGTTTGCACATATATTTTTTTGTGTTTGCCATTGGATTTAAGCGTTTTCCAGGAAATATGTGCCCTGCACACTGCGAAGCAATTGTAATAAACAACCAAAGGAACAAAATGTGTTTGAGTTTGAAATAGAAAGAAAGTTGATGTTTGTCTGATTATTATTGTTGTTTTGATTTGAAAAGATCATGGGAATTAAGAACGGAGTGAGATTAAAACAGCTTGCAATTGTAATGCGCGCAGCGCCCATACACACAGTGGGCTCACACGACAGAGACGTCAAACCGAGTGATGGTACGCACAAGTAAAAATTGTTCACCTCAACCTCAGCTGGAAGTTAAGAACCAAATCAGCATTTGCTACTGTCGATGGATTATAGTGCACGTGAAACTCTCTCTACCTCTCTTTATCGTTCACCGTGTGTCTGCAATTGCAGGATTTAATCGCTTGTTGAATTATTCATGAAATAAACAAAAATACTTCGACAACAAGAACAACAGAGCCAGAACAACGCATAGAACAATAAAGATAATATGAGGTTTGTTATGACAGTTTCGACCCTGTGCCGCACCAATGCAACAGATAATGACAACAGTAATAATAGTTACAATTCGGTGTACACAAGTTGGTTGATTGTGTGCGCGCTCGTTTCAGTTTTTGGATCCACTGAACTGTTGCACCAACAACACAACGACGACGACGACAACAACAACCGAACATTTAATACACACGGGCATCGCATATGAAAAACTACTGTTCAATGTTTGTACCGTTCACATATTTCCAATATGTGAACATCTAACAAATTTGCTCGTTTATTCTGCTCTTTCGTATTCATTTCTCTTGACGCTGTGTTGAGTTGGATGGTGTGTGTTTTTTTCGTGTTTCGCATCTACTTCTTCATCTTTCTTTCGAAAACATGTCATTATTACTTTATTTCCTTTTTAGTTTTGTTGTCTATTGACTCGATTGAATATGTGTGTATGCGTGTTCTGTGCCCTAGTTGGGAATGGATAAAAAAGACATTTATGACGATCTGAAATCGACAGAATTGCTCACCACATTCCTACACAAAATTTAAATCGCATTCATTTTTTGTTCGGCATCGAGAACATTTTTGAAAAACTTTGCATTTCATCGAATTTATTTTTTTGGCTTGGTTTTATTTCCATATCTTCGATTAATATGTTTGTTGTCGCTTCATTTCGGAAGCATGTCATTTGCTCATATTTGGGCAAAAATGCAAATTAAAAAGAAATTGACTTGTGTTTGTGTCAATTTGTAAAATATGTTTGGCATCCAGAAAAATGGAATTGATTTGGTGCCAAGGAGTCGGGCGAATGGCACACGCAATACACAAAAGGCACATCGACCGCAAATTGTTTTTAACATTTTTTTGTTTTGGATGCCGTTCAAACCAACACTCATTGCAAATCAGTTCTTTGATTGCAATTTTCGGTGTCTAACCCAATGCGTATTTCGCATCGAAGCATACACACATTTATTAATTGCATCGACTTTTATTTTATGGTCGAATGGGGCATGTAATTACAACGTAAAATGTTGACGATGTCTGTTTTTTTTTTGGTCACTAAAAATCCAATCTCGTTTTCACTCTGATTTAATGTTCGATTCGGTTGTATGTGTTCCGCTACAAAAATTTGATTGCACATAAACATAAATCCCATTTGCAGCAAATGTCGCTGTATAAATGCAGTAAATTTAAATTTTCAACAAATTTGTTTGTTTTGCGAAAGAAAGAAGGAACGAATAAAATGTCCACCGCTCAAAAACCACTCGATTTTCTCATTTCGAATTGTGCTGTTTATTTCTTCTTCTTCTCAACTATCGTAAATCGTTCTAGTGCCGAACATTTAATTTTATTGATATCTCACTTTCGTAGAAAAGCAAGTCATTCAGTTGCACAGTGTATTTTCGATGGATAATTTGTTTTGTGTGCCATGCAATACGGCAGCAACAGCTTTTGGTTGTGCGCTTGAATTTTTATTGTGGGTTGTATCAAACATTGCGAGCACTGAAAAATGACATGTTTCCGTTGATTGAATTATCGATTGATTTCGATGACGAAATAATTTACGAATGTAAACCACACTGAACAAATCCGCGTGGGCCGAATTCGATGGACACATTCCAATGTTAGTCGTTTTTCTTTCGCTGTACTCACAGTACACACTTTTCAATTTATAATTCGAGCAATTACAACGATTATACGCTCATTTACAAACTTCTGAAGTTTCCGCATTTATTTTGCATGGAACACCGATTAATATTTAACTCAATCTCTTTGTATGTCCCTGTTCTCTCTTTCCAGCTCTTTCTATCTGTGTAAATTTGCATTTTACTTAAACTTGAATTTCGCTAAATGTATTTTATGTTAATTGTCGTGATTATTCGACGCAATTTGACAAATTGTCCGGTGTAAAAGCGAGAGAGAAAAAAGATTTAATATTTAAATGTCGTTTACAAAACTAATTGGTTTGAATAAACGTTTATTTGCCAAAGATCTTTAAATGCGTACGATTGTTGTGTGTGCCAACAGTTTTTGAGTGGATTCACTGAAATCCAAGATGTATTCACTGTTTGAATTTGAGATGTTTTTTTTTTGTTTCATTGTTGAAAGAACGTGATCTGTAGGCAGACCTTGTGAGTGATGTGTATTTTGTTGTTGTCACAGCCAAAACACGAAATAGGCAAATTTGGCAAGGAATTTCAAAAGCTGCTTTATTTCCCGAACAAAAAAGAGTTGCTATTGAATTGATTGCGACTTTTTTTGTCTTTTACAAATTTCTTGAATCAAGTGAATGTATTTATTGAATTCTGACAATTTAAACACTGTGGGTGTATTGGTTTCAACACACAGGTGGTTCTGATTTTTTTCTCCTTTCGCTTGTGTTATTTTTTTTTAATTCACTTTCAAAACTAGAACAACATTGTCAACTTACCCATCTGAAACGTATCCACTTGTATTTCCTCGTCCAAAACCACCGTCCATTGTATTAGATCGTTTTAATGGTTCATGATATTGATATCCATTTAATGTATTACTGCTGGTATTCCATTTATTTGTTGCACTCGCATTTAAGTTGTTTGTTTCGGAAACACTGTTACCATTCGGTGTTTTATCGCCAATCGAATATTTATCGTTGAGAATTTTTTCACGACGTTGCAAAAGCATTTCTTCGAAATCGTTGCGTCCATTGTTTGGGCTCTTTCGTGCTGTTGTCGGTGGATTTGTTGCATTTGAGCCGAGATGCTTTCGTACAAGCGATGGGCTCGATAGGCCCGATTGTAATTTAATCATTCCTGTGCCGGTGGCTGTACCCGTCGCTTTTCGTATACTTGTCGGGCTCAATTGTACGCCAGTGGCATCACCATACGTGAATGGTCTCGAATCCTCACGTGCGTGATATGGAATCGATTCGTCGTCTTCCGATGTAACACCGCTATTGTTCACTTTTATCGATTTAAAATCGTTGACTGTAGCTGCCGATGAACCAGTCCGCAACGGATGCGAATAATCGAACGACTGATTTTGCAAATCCATGATGAGTTCGCGTTCACGTTGTTCGATCGCTTGTTGCGTTAGTTTATTGTCGTTGCGTGTGTATTGGTGTTGCTGTTGAAACGGTGTGATTCGGCCACTTTCGCTTGGTGTTGGTGTGATCGTGGTCGTTGTGCTTGCCGTATCGTAAAAGTCTCCACAAACACGATCTCGTATGTGACCTGTTGTGTGTACGGTCGATCGTGAGATTGTACTGCAATTGCTTTCGTCTTGCGATGTATACGATTGAGATCGTTTCACCGTATTTGTACTGCCGTACAGTGGCTGTAAATGCAGATGCTGCTGCTGTTGTTGCGACAACGGCAGCGGCGGTTGTTGTTGTTTTGGTATTTGTAGATGCAATTGCGGCCTTTGTTGATTTTGAACGGTCGAATTTTGCGTTGTTGTCGTTGTTTTTCGAATGACTTCACGGTTTTGTTGCGTTTTTCCAATATCCGGTATGCCTTGAACAGTCAATAGCATATCACTTAGGATGTCATCCAGTTCTTGGTGACGATCTAAATGTAAACACAACACAAAAAAAAAAATACAGAAACGGAAAAGAGAAACAAAAAAAGCAAACAGGAAAAATGAAATCACTTGCAACTTGAATGCATGCGCGCTTAAGGTTAATTTCTTTTTCTTCTTTGTTTTCAAAGTAACGTCGCTGCTTAACGAACAAAATGAAATTGCGCATATTCGCTCACATAGCCTTTTCCAATGCGATAAAATCTTGGAAACAGTGAAAATCTATACCAAGCGTACGCAAACAAAGATCACACTATTCGATCATACAACACAATAGACTCATCAAAACATTGCATATTTGGTCATTCGAATGATGGCAGAAAAGAAGTAGCTATATGAGCTTGTAGGAAAAATGAAAAGAAATTGATCAAATGTGCAGAAAAAAAAGCGACGAAGCTTTGAAATACGCAGATGGTAAGCGATGATATTTTCCAAAAGATCACAACGATTACATAGGTGGCTGCCACTTGTTTTTTCTTAATTCAAAAGTTATTTCTTCTCAAATGAAGAGAGCAAGAAAAGTTGAAGACGAAGTTGCATTTTCACTTTGTCTGAAGTGCTCACTGCCAGTTTCTCTCTCTCTCTCTCTCTCTCTCTCTCTCTCTCTCTCTCTCTCTCTGTTCACGCTTGAGATGAAATGTAATTTAATGCTAATATGTGTGGCGTCTTGCATCTCTGAAAAGTGCGAAGATGACAACTTTTCATTTGAACGCTGTATTTCCGTTTAGATTCAGCACCGCTGGACGCCAACACTCGTACAATTCTTCTAAACGAAATTTCGTAAAATCCTTTCGTGCATTTTGTTTACGGTGAATTGGTTGCCTTTTGAAATAGTCACGCTAAACCGACCAAAATTTCTTTCGTTACTTTTCATTGCTCATTTGTTTTGCCAGCAATTTGCACGGCAACAAGCGAAACGAATAATGCACAATGAAAAATAAAATTGAAAAATTGCATGGCATTTAATAAATGAGCTTGTTTGGATATTTTTAGAAATGTAATGTTTGAACATTTGTGTGTAAATCGCATACAAATGGCATATAAACGACACATTTTATTCATTTCTCTAGAAAACACGATTGAAATCGTCACCAATTCTTACAATTTCGTATAAATGTCCGCCTTTTAAGGTGAACAAAGTGTAGTCGAATCACATTGAAAGTGAACACTTTTTTCTCTCTTTATAAATTCAAATTATGTTTTGACTTCACTCATATAAATCAAATTGGAGAGTTTCAATAAAGCAGCGCCGAAATGAAGAAGAAGAAAAGTTGCCAATATAATGGAAGACCAAAATGCTTACCTTGTGGGCTTTGGCTTGGATAGCTTGACGGTGAAACACTTGATCCTTGAATACGTCCTATAATTGATGAAGAAAAAAAGATACATGTGTTCATTAATTTCTTTCTCATATCATCATGTTACCGAACTGATTCAACAAAATGAAGTGTTATACATCACTTACTGTTTGCAATGCCACTGCTTGAAATGCCCGAGTCCATAGACAATGTTAATGGGCTTTTAACGGACTCTCTGCCATCTTGATATGATTGATTTCGATTACCATTCTGTACAGCATTCACGTAATTATAATTGTCGACAACAGTGGTGCGAATATATTGATTTGATTGGTTTGATGTGTAATTTCCGGCGCGTGAAGCCGATGATGAGCGTTGCGGTAGATCGGGTTGTTGTTGATAAACCGTCGATAATGAGCTACTTGACCGTGGTGCTGTTTGATAACGAAGCGTTGCCTCTCGCGATGAACTACGCGATGGAACTTGGATTTCTTCGTAGCTCGGCGTCGATGTATATGATCGACTAAGCGATTTATTTTGTGCGCTTAGGTTACTATCAATTTTCGGTGATGCACCAATCGGACTGAGTGTTGTGTAGCACTCTTTAATTTCGACAATTTTTTTATTGCTAAATTCGGGCGGTGGCGATATTAAATTTTGCGTCGACGATGTTTTTGGTGTTGACGAAATAACACTTAAATTTGTAGACGATCGTTGATGATTGTTGTTGACTATGTTTGAAATAAATGCTGGCGGAAATGTTGGCGATTTCAATGGGGATTTTGGACTCTTTAGAATTGTCGCATACAATGAACCATCCAATGGACCTTGAGTATGCAATGAATCTGCAAATTGATCAATAAAATAAACTTAATTAGATTACATGAAATATCCATTCGTCATCGTTTCGATTTTAAACGGTTATTACAATACAAAACAACTGTATATACATAATAGTTTATTGGTTGAACATTTAAAATTAAATGACTTGAAATGATATTAATTCGATCCACAAAATTCAAAGCGTGGCGCGACTTTTATTGTTTTTTACGACACGTGCATTAGTTTAAATGATCTGAACTTCATAATTCCATTTGAATCCACTTAAAAATCTCTTTAAATACTATTTACACTGACTCTTAATCCATACTTTTTTCTAGCTCTCTCTCTCTCTCTCTCTCTCTCTCATGCTTGTAAAGCAAAACGATGTCACACGGTATATTGAGAAGTGAGCAGAGGAAAACAGTCGTTAAATTCAACGCATCAAAGTTCAATTGAGCGTTTAATCTGTTTGAACGGTGAAAATGATGTACATAAAACCATTGCCACGAAATGTACATAGAGCGAGAGAGAGTATATCCAATAGAGTATATTTTATAGACTCATAAAAGATGTCAGTCATTATTCAATATTTTGTCAAACATTCCAGTCAACTACAGGCCGTAGGTGGTGTATTTATTTGAAATTGAAGCTTTTGATTGATGTATAATAGAGAATTAAAATTGTTTATTTCATGTATTACAAGCGAATTTTTTTCTTCATCATCTTGTAGCTACTTTGATGAAAGAAAAGTGAAGAAATCTATTTGATTTAGGTGTTATTGATCAACTGTGAGTTGCCCCCCGAAGCAAAACTGTGTGAATGAACATTTATTGCTTGATTTAATGTTTGATTGTTGTGAATTTAATTGCATTGTAAATAACGGACTTTGTTATTCAAATTGATGCATATCAAAATCATTGGATTTTGCAAAATGTCAAGACTTGAATCAGAAAGTTGCACAGGGTGTAAATTGAACGGAATGTAAAATAAAAAGAGTAAACATTCCATTTGTTGCGCAGATTTTATCGTGTGGTTTACGATGCCACACATCTGTACAAAGACCTCCGAATCAAATGAGCCGTATCAAATGAGATAGATTATCATCATAATTTCTGATCTATCTTTCATGTTTATTCAATCTCGACGCCAAGCATCAAATATCAATCGACTGAAAGCAGAAAAAAAAATTGTGGTTTGCAGCCTTTGCGTTGATGAGAAAAATGAATTGTTTTATATGAAAAAAAAAAAGCAGCGCTACATAATTGAATCAATTAGTTCAGAACGTGATGTTACATAAAAAAGCAAATCATGAGAGCTATGCACACAACCCAAAGGTAATTTATACGGCTTTTCACGTTAACATCGTTGTCATTATTGATGTTTTACTAGTTAGCAAATCGCGCGATGCCATCGGAGGCACAGGTAAGTCATCCATCACTCTTGATTAATGTACTGGATGCGTTCGAAATGCACACATTGTGTGCGGTAGATTTTGAAATGAATATTCATGGTGTGCGTGTATGCATTTCATAAAAACATACATAGTTTAAGAGGCCCAACAAGCGAACACCAACAATATTGAGAGGCGAAAATGTAAACACATATTTCGACGCCGAAGGGTCAAACAGTCAAACTGATTAGCATGTAGAAACAAATAATGATGTGAACGAGTTTCGAGCAACGTCAAGAAAATATCGACATATTTTGCAGTCACTACCTTCTCAATAGCACTCTGACTACACCCACACACAAGCCAGTGTCAATAAATACACATGTATTGTTTTTGGTTTCATTTTTTATTTACGTTTTAAAATGAGAGAAATAATGCATTTATGTCGCTACCATTAAAAGGTGAAATGCGAATGAGTGTTGTTGGGCTGAGTGGTTT
The DNA here is from genome assembly GCF_009176525.2 of Contarinia nasturtii. NCBI lineage: Eukaryota > Metazoa > Arthropoda > Insecta > Diptera > Cecidomyiidae > Contarinia > Contarinia nasturtii. The sequence goes on along the minus strand of NW_022200178.1, from coordinate 1,114,656 downwards.
TTCAATGAATCCAAAGCCAATTTCGACTCATTGAAACCGAAAAAAAATGTTTGATATTTTTACACATTTTCAATATGTGTTTTTTTTCACTTTCTATCCCTTTTCTTTCTCTCTTTCGCTCTATAGACAGATTTTGAATATTTTTTCGTTTGTTTTTGTATTTCATTTGATTTTATGTGTTCATCGTTTTCGAAACGAATTAGAATTGAGCTAATGATTGCTTTGAAACGTGCTTATTATATTTGATCTCGTCTACGAGGCAAAACAAAAAAATCCGACGAAAGAAAGAGTTAAAAAGGAAATAGCACGTGCAATGCAAAGACGTTTCATCAGAATTCACATCAAGCAGCAGTGACAAATGAGCACTTCAACGTTCAACAACAACATCAAAGACAAAATGCAAACAAACAAACAGAAATGCTCTGAGTTAATGCATTTTTCCTCTTCATTTACTATGCGATCTCAAACAATTTAAATTTCGTATACACGTTGGTGCTATCTATTTTAGTGAAATGATTCATTCGACAGAAAAGGTGAAACAGCCAACACCATCAGATAACGCACTTCATTCGGCGCAAGTATATACGTAAGCAGTTGCAGAAATCGCGAGATGGAAAGGCTTCAAGGGTTTGAGTTGCTCATTCAAAGGTACAAATTGCAAATCAGATTTGTGATTTATGATGCTCAACGAAATCACATTGCAAAATGATGTGTTTTTTAACACCACCATCATACATTTATGGTTTGACCATTTGAATGAAAAGATTGAAAGCCTCATCAAACGATCACATCACAATTCTCTATTCTCTATCTCTCTCCTCTCTATCTCCGTATTTCGTTATTCAGTAGCTAGAACAAACCGAACATAAATTGGTTTGCATGCATTGAAAACCAAAAAAAAAAGAAGAAATTTACGAATCCATCGTCAATAGGCGAAATTTATTGCGTATTAAATGTTGTCGTTGCATTTCGTTCATCTCTTCGTTTTACGTGTGTATCGGCGCTGCAACGAGCAGCATCGTTAAATTGAAGTGTTCGTTTCATTTTTGCCGCTTGTTCTTCTTTTTGTGGCATTAGTTGGCAGACGAAAGACCAAAAAGCGTTCGACCAAAATGTAGTGTGTTTCGTGGACCAACAATAAATTAAACATAATTGCTTCATGACTACAAGCAGATGAGATGCATATCGAAACGCAAAATATAATATTTATGATCGGTGGGAGGCTTTTCCCATTTTTTTCCCTCTACATATTCTGCATCATTCTTGAAATTATTCAATTTTCGCCAATAAAATAAAAATTCGGTTAGACGAAAAATGAACGAACGAGCAGTAAGAAAAAACACGACACGATTGAAATGCCGATAGCAACATATATACAAACGATATGCCGTTTAGCCATGAACTTGTGATCGCACAGTGTTGAACGTGCTTAAGCCAAATACTTCAACAGCATTTTCTGTGCCTTTTTTTTCAACAAATTTTTAAAGAATATTTTTGTAATTCTTGTGTACATTCTTTGCCAAGCACAAAAAGATGCTAAAGTGCCACTTCAAGAAAGCAAAAAACTCTTTCTCTTTCTCACTTGCTGCGGACGGGGTTTTTAGTGTGAATGGATTTTTTCGGCTTTAAAACTGAGCTCGATTTTTGACAGCCTTGCCAAATGCATGTGTGCGCCCCAGCAAGCGCTCATAAAACTGGTTATGTTAATAAATTTTCATTAATTCGATGCAATTTGTTTGTGTTTGATTCGATTTGCATTCCGATATGCCCTTCAGTTGTGTAAATTTTCTGCAATTTTCATACAATTTTTTGTTTGCTCCGTGCATTGATACCATTCGTTTTCTTTCTTTCTCCTGTGTGTGCATCAATGCAAATTGCACCGAAGCAGCACAAAGTACTTTGGCTTTTTCGCCTCGTCCTATTGATCTTATGTGCTCAATTCACCAAAATTTGACTTTGTCGGCAGAAAAATTCTCTATTCATCTCTTTTCGCCGTTTTCGGAAGAGGAGGCAACAACAAAAAAAAACGTTTCGCAAAAAAAACCGTGATTGAGTGGCTCGTTTAGAAGAACAACGAGTTCGAATGGTGATTATTACACATCATGTATATGAGAACACGTACTACCGATCAATCGCGCCACCATTTGTCATGAAGAAAGTGAAGAGTGAATTTCATGTGTTTTTTTCGGTTGAAAATCATGAATTCCCTAAAAGAGATGTTCATTCGTGATGTTGATGGTCGGTGAATCGTGATCCACAACGAAAGAGAAACGAAAATCGAGTGGAACAAGTCGCTTAACACCATCCAAGCAGTTTAAAAAAAAAAATGATGATCGTTCATCGGCTGTGTATTACAGGAAGCCATTTGCTAAATGAATCAATTACGCTTGACGTTTAATTAATATTCAATGAACTCGTTTAAAATGCAAGTGATAAAATACGGATGACCATGAAATCGTTACGGTTTGAATTGCAATTTTAATGACTGCGATTATTTATTTTTATAACCAATTATACGTGCCAAAGGCTGAAAACAAAAACAAAAAAAAAATTCTTCGGCAAAAATGACACCGGAAATTCGCGCGCATTTTTCAATTTTAGAAAAAATCTATTTTCAGCAGAAAAGAAAACAAATCTATTTTTGCATGCAGAAAAAAGTAAGAAACGTTCCGCCGGTACATTTTAGTTTGGAATGACTGAGTGTTTTTATCTCTCGGTTCCATGGAAAATTATGTCATAAAGTCGAGAGACAGAGAGAGTATTTCATTAGGAAAACGATAAATTCCATTTGAAAATTGCTGAAATGCGCAAAGGTTAATTTTAGCTCTTTAAGTTTTCATTCCTTTCTCCCTCTTTTTTCAGCCTCTTTCTCTCTCACTCCTTCTCATTTGTCTCTCTTCAAGTGTCCTTTTGACTGGCACTGTTCTATTCAATTTGCTCAATCGTTGTGAGACGGGTACAACACACCGCTAATAAAGCAGAGATTTAGTATGATTTGCTTGACAGGCGACAAGATTTATGATACACACATAACAGAATGATAAAAAAATATACATAATCTACTACTGCTTCAGCTGATTTCATTCAGCATGTGTATATAAACAACATTTGAAAGCCGAAACTAATACTGGGAAGGTTGAAGGAGACGTTTTAGCTCGATGAGTAATTTTATTGACGATTGAACGAGAGAGAATGTCTCAGTGATGACGATCACGTGATAGAAGAAGCGACAAGAGAAGGAAAAAAACGTCCAAGGAGAAATATTGCTTATTATATACAAGAAAAATTGTTTTTCAAAACATTCCGACGATAATGTGAATTCCCGTAAGAACATCAAAAATTCAAACAAAAAATTTATAAAAATGCTATCAAGGTGATTTCGTAACGCACAAAGTAAGAAATAAACACTGCTGTGAAAATAAAAGTTAAAAGTGGCAACCAATAAACACTTCGTCACATCATCATCAAAAAAGAAATTTTTTTTGTGTGTATTGAGCCCGAATTAAAGTGCATGGAAAATCGCATTTGTGAAATGAGGTAACAGAAATCTAATTAAACGACAATTTAATGCAATCGATTGGAAAGTCGAGCTTGTCGCCCAGTTTCGCGACTTCTATGAAAAGAAAGTCGTTTGGAAAATGAAAACGGAATTTTGTTTTGGGTCGTTGTCGCCGCCGTTGTTGTGGAATTAGAATGCGTAAAAATAGCATCACATCCATTGGAGAATGAGTGCATCTTATGATAAGTATAAATACGGCGTCTCACTTGCCATTCTCAAATGACTCATTTGGCGTTTATGCAACTATTTTGTCGCTTCGCATACCATAAATGTCGAAATAAGACACATCAATAGCGCACCATCTACACCGTATCGCGGTTCACACGCGCTGTACGATCGGCTGCAAGACGTGATCGAATGCATATACGTTGTGGAAAAAAGAATTATGTGAATAATTGGCGTGATGTGTAAATCAATAGAAGTGCATAATCATCATCGTTTGTTGTCGGAATGAGGTTTGCCGTTTCGAATCGCAACGTTCGACTTTTCGGTCGAAATGAATTCATTTAACGATTGCTTGCAATGAAATTAGCATCGCTACCATTTGACAATGGTGAAACAGATAAAATGTGTTGCCACAAATAATTCCATTTACAGTGAAATACATACGATCGTTATCGAATTAGCAATGACATTTTCACCATGCATTTCTCCTTTTGATCGAGTCTCTCTTTTGCTTATTCACAATGATAATGTTCAACATTCGATTGGAATGTCTTTTGATTGAATTACCTAATCGTTTCAATCAATCGTTTCGACAGTTGGTTGCCACCATTCATTCGTCTTTAATTTGATGATTTGAAAGTCCAACGCAGATTATTTCAATTAAACCATAAAAAGCGCAGCCATGAAAAATCAATTGCATTTGCGCGATTGAATGAGTCACACGTTTTTTGAAAAGGAAACACACACCAACGATGAACCACATAAAAAACCGTACACGCAATTTGTTTTCGTTTCGCTTTTGATGAGGATCGTTTTCTTGTCAAAATGGGCAAACTTTAAATGCACTTTATGTCATTCGTCTGTCTTTGAATTAAATTTAGCGCAAATTATGGCGAATGGCCGTTTCAAATGCGAACGAAAAAAGAACGGTTATTTATTTCGTTTGCAACGAAGCGAATCGCCTCTCGCAACATCAATGTGTCTACATTCATCATATCATACAAGTGTTTTCCGCACCGTGCACGCACACCAAAAAGTAGTCAACTTCTTTTTTTTTAAATAATAATATTATTGTTGACATACGATGTGAAGGAATAAAACAAAATCGCTTAATAGTATGAATAAAAACCAATAAAGATACGCGATAAAGCGTAGGATTATTCTGGCCAGTTGATCTTCCCACCTTAACACGTTACTGTTCTTTTTTATTTATTTATTTATTTATGATTCAGAGTTTTCTTTTGACTTTTTTTTCTTCTTATTCGTCGCTCTCGTCACAATTTACACACGCGAACAAAAAAAAATTATGCCAAACAACAAAATGTGTAATTACAAAATTTATACAGCAAATATTTTTCGGTTTGTAATATATAAACGTTTCTGTTTCTAATGAACAACCTTTTATTTTGAACAAATGTCCACTTGAAACCACTCACATACACAAAATATATTTTGTCTATTTTTACTTCTTTTTCGGTACTGTTAGTTTTTTTTTTTTTTTTTTTTTTTTTTTTCAAAACACAATATTTGCGTAATTCATTCGAGTGCCCGATGTTGCTCTTGCTGATTGTATGTGTTGACGCGATGCCGGTTCTAACTGAACTGGATAAGCTGAAAAGTGTTCGGTCCGAGAAAATCGGTTGGTTTTCACAATAACACACACGTTCTGTTTCTCTCTCGCGTTCGCCTAGTTCACTTTTCAACACACATTCACGGCCGGTCGGTAGCTATTTTAGTACGATCGCATACTTTTCACTATATCTTTCCTCAGCACACACCGTGGATTTTCCCTTTCAAAACACTTCGATTGGAGAGTATCGTTACATGGATGCAAATGTGAATGTGATTTTGCGCGCGCTAGACTTGTGAATAAATATAGTTTGAGGCGAACAACAAAAGTGATCTTAGTTTTTGGCGAGAACGAAAGGAAATACACGTTCGACGCCCTAAACAAAACCACAATAAGTGATTGAACGATTCTGAATAGCTGCAGACTTTTACTTATTTTGCTTTGTTTTGTTTTGTTGACTGATCGATTTGGCTTTATGCGAGGCGTGCGTTTGTGGTTTTTCGATTTTTACACAAAATCGTTCGGTTTAGAATCGTCTTTGTTTATTGCCAATTCACGCCAAAATCGTATCGTCTTTTGCCAAGCACTTGAAATAAACTAAGCCCATTTTTATCGTGCAATGCATTTGAATACGTTTTCGAAAATCTAATTTTAAAACCGAAACGAGCGCGCGCGCACACACACTCTCGGCTATTCTCATTGCAACTCGACAGACGAACCATCATTCATATTGAAGCCTACACAAATCTTCAAATTGTTATGTGTGAAAAAAGATCGAGCAAAATTCATCAATCTCTTTCTTTTGGCTTGAGCTCTTGTCTATTATGCGACGAAGACGACGACAATGACGACCACAAAGTACTCAATAGACAGATGACAGAAATGAATGACGATCTGGTGCGTGTTTGGCTTGAACAGAGAGAGAGAGAGCGAGAGAGAGCAAGAGAGAGAGAAAGAAAAAGTCCATTGTTGGCATGCATTTCAGTCTGACCTAATGTGATTTTTGATTGAATTTACCCATATACATAAAATTAAGCATGCAAAGCGACTAATTTTTAAGAGAAAAATCGGCTTAAATTCAATTGGGAGCATAACAATAGGAAGGTAACGTTCGCAAGATTGTGTAAGAATTCTTTTCTTCTATGAAACTTTAATCAATCGTTGATTCCTACGCACAAATAAATTCTATTTTTGCCGTAATAAAAAATCACACAAAAAGAACAAGAGAGATTGCGAGAGCAAAAATGTTAATACTTGTAATGAGATCCGATTAACGACCGAAACAAAAAGATACACGTCAAAATATTCGGTGTAAATTGATACTGAAATTGAAACCTCGCTGATGAAAACAAATTTTTGATGACGATGTCATCAATTTTCTCTTCTTTCAGAATTGCAATACGTTCCGCATATTGATGTTTATGTGTCTGATAATATCGTTTCGAAACCTACACATCGAAAACAAAACTTTGTCAACATGAGTGATATTATTCTGATTGAAAATGTTGGATTAACGAGTTGCCGAGAAAGGGGACCAAAACGGTGACAAAAAACACATTCAATGAAAAATTGTTATGGTTTGAAAGAACGGATCATTTTTATTTATAAATGGCGCCACAATATCCGATAAAAACAGTGCTGTTTCTCATTCAGTTTGAGCATCATGGCCAATATTTTTATTTTGCTTTATAAAAAAGCAAACAAACTCACGCATGGCTCTACAAAAAAAGTGCAAACACAATTTTTCGATGTGACGAATTGAGTGTTTGCAAGTTTTTTTTTTTTTTGGCGCGAGCGTAATTCAAATAAATGGTGGTTTAAAACCCAAATAATGGCCACCGCAATAAAAATAAGCGAAAAACATGTTTGTTTTGGTGTTAAACATCCACACAGTTTCAATTGATTGATCCCTTGAAACGTGTTTAATGTGACACATTTCGTGTTTTCCTCTTCGATACAAAAATGCCGTGAATTTCCTTTTTAATTTTCGAAGCAGAAGATACACTTTAGCTGGTCGAATTCTTTACTCTTTCGCAATTCGAATAACATTTAAAATTGATTTTTTTCTTCTCAATTTTGTGTGCCACAATCAACAGACATAATAATTTCAGGTCGACGCATTTTTCTTATTTGTTGAAAGTGGTTCTTGTCGCTTGACACCCAGCACAAATGGTTTTCTAGAATTTCTGTTTTCCGTAGAAGTGACACTTCACACCAAAAACTCTGTGTTTGATTTTGAAAACCAATTTAAACTGAATAGAGGCAAACCGTGCTGCGACAAACACATGAAATTGAATAGACACATATATGAGTGCACCGTTTCTGAGAGCGTCCCGCTTTTTTCTTCTGTTTTTCCGTTTTTGTGTTTGTATGTTTTTTCTCGGTTTGTTTATGTGATTTGCGATCGGGCTAAAATGTGTGAGATTTCTCGTGTGCTGCCTATGATTGTCGCTACTCGATGTTTTGATTTCTTCATTGGACCAAAATAAAAATGACAACTCGAACTGGCTGATATTCTATTTGAATGCATCTCGTCAAAGCGTAATTACGCATTGTGGATGGATGAACGAGAGTAAGCCACAATGACAAACAAACCAAGAGCGTAGTCATATAAGACGAATTTGTTTATTATTCTCGAGAATTCAGTGTATTTCAACTAATTAGTAGCGAAGCGAATATGAATTTATGTATGAAAGTCAATTGTGAATTGTGCACGCATTTCATTTTTCATGATGTTGCTGAACGCGAAGGCAGAAACATGAAGCCGTAGCTAAATGATCTGCTTCGTATGTTGTTGGTCGTCGGTTGTTTTATTTTTTCGTTTATTTTCAGCCCATATTTTATACGCTTGATTTCCGAGACTTGCCAACATGTTGTTACTCGATAACAATAATAATAACAAAGTGCATTCGTCTGAATGGTGTAATTTGAAGAAAATTATATAAATTCGTTGTGATTTTCAAGCATCGAATGATGCAAAGACGCTTCGATGCGTTTTGCGCCCGGCGAAAAAATGAGAAAGAAAGCGGAAATGACAATTCGAGACTTTCGCTGGTCAAATTAGCTTAATTATTGAGTTTCAGTTGCTTCGGAAATTTAATCTTCGGCCAAAAGAGAGCGAGTGAGCGAAAGAGATGAACATTTGATGCACTTTTTCAACCATGGCTAATTTTCATTGAAGAAAATCATCATCAGCGCCGTCGTCGTCGGCACAATTGAAATGTTTATGACCAACACACACATATACACACTGCAACAAGCATTTGCCACAGATCCATTATATGATTGTGCATTGAATCAGAACAAAACGTTGAAAGAAGGATCGATTTGTTTCACGGCACCTTGCACCATCACATACAAAGATAGAACAGCGAAAATGAGAGAAAGAGTAAAATTGCGATCATGTGAATGAACTTGATTGTAAATAAAAGCGCACGCCACAGATTGCTCGTCCATTTCATTGAATTTTTTTTCTCTTCATCATTTCACAATGTTTGCGGCGAAAAAGAATGAAGCATTTACTGAGATAACGATCAACGAAAAAAAAAACCAGAAGAAGTGTATTATATTTCATTTAGTTGTTGTTGCGTATCGCTTGTTAACGTGACGTGAAAATCAATGAAAGAAGAGAGAAAAATATTGAAAATTCTGCCACCTTTCTGATCATTTTTGCATCAGTTCACATCAACAACGGCACGTATTAAATATCCACGAATCCACCTTGTCACGAATTATCCTGCACCGAAATGTACAACGTTGCAATATTTCTTCGATAAAATTCCATTATCATTGATTCTTTTTTTTATTATTCTACTTTGAATGCAACACACCATCATCTCGTTGTGCACAACCATGATTTTATTGAAACTAAAAGATCCGTTACTTTATCCGGTTGTCATCTAAATAAGCTAAAAATCAACTTTGCCAGCAAATCACTTGATTATGTGCACTTGTTTGGACCGTGCGCGTCTTCGAATTGAACATTCATATTGTTGAAGTCTGAATACGCAATTACCAAATAAAGAGATGACACATATAGTTTTTTTTATCTGCTACTGCTGATGCTACTGTTGTCGTTATTTGTTTTTTGTTCGCTCTCTTCACATTGATACGGTTGTTCAAAACTTTCGCAGTGTTCAACAAAACTATCCATTGCTTTCCGTGCAAGAGAGAGAGGGAAAGGGGAGTATGAATAGCAAGCTCGTCTTCGCCAAGAGAGAAAATCCCACATTGATAGAAAATTCCAATCCGGATCTTGAGAAAACTTGCATTTCACAGTCGAACCAAATAAATTTACAATCAATTTATCGTCTGTCGCTTCAGCACCAAACGAGCTCGCATTCATTCCAAATTTATTCCCAAATGTTCAAGAGAAGAGAGCGAAAGACGATATTTGGTTCAGTGTCACAACTTTATTTATTTTTTTATTTTTCAACGAACTGGGGAATTCTTCAAACGAAAATTTAATCTACTGTTTAAATAAAGCTTTGAAAATATTCTTCAATCATCAACTTCAATGCGCTTATTTCAGAAACATAAACAACCAACCAAGCGAATATTTGTATACATTTGCTTAACGCCCGAAGTTAGGCAATGTCAATATTTGTTCAAACTTAACGAAGACTCTCTATTTGAATACAAAGTACGCGAGAAAAAAAACAGATATACAAGTACTTACCATCATCGAAACGTTCCAAGCTATTATATTTGGCGACAGCATTCAATGGTTCAAGTTTCACCAATGGACTTTGAAAATGAAGACCACGATTTTCATTCAACTGATTATTATCACCAAAATGTAAAGTGACTTTGTGATCGACCGGAATTCGAGGATCTAAAAAAACAGAGACGGCGACACACACCGCATTTCAAATGTTCAATTAACGTTCCTCGATGAATTTTTTTTTGTTCTTTTGAAAATAGGAAAAGTTTGTTTCTTTATCGAAAACTTACCGTCACATGCATAGTCCAATTCGTTGCGATAGAACGTTATATCACGCTCTGTGATGGCACATGTATGAAATTGTGTGGAGAAAATCAATTCGCGGTTTATGGTTTTGGCCGAATGTAAGTTCAATGTTCGTTCGTTCGTTGTTGTTGTGATTTGATAGCACCGAATAATCACGTCGCCACGTAATCGTAACTGGCCAATCTCATATATAAATTGTCGGGTTGTAATTGGTATCACATGAATATCTGTTGATGAAATATCAAAGATTTATTAATATTTTTAAGTGGGAACTTTTTCGCTTGTTGATTCTGGTCGAAATCGACATCTTATAAGAACACTTCAATTGTTTGCCATCAAGAATGTGATTTTTCGACATTGTTTTCCGCTTGAATTTCTCCATCTTAAATGGTAATACATAACTTACCCGAAGTGAAGACGCAATTGAGTCCTTCGTAAATTTTGATAAAACTTCGCCATTCGGCTTGTTGCAATGCGATTGGTTCGTGTTGCAGCCACGATGGTGGTGATTCAATTGTGATGAAACGCAAGTAGAGCGGAAGTGAATTGATTTTTATTTTGCCTGACAGCAAACCGGAGAAGTATTTTAAATATCGTCGATGTGATGGCACTCGCAATGGTCCGATTACATCTTCAAGGAACTTTTTCATGGAGAAAATGTCCAAGTCAAGCCAATTACGGGCGATTGCACTCTGGGCCCGTGCATCTTCATTCGATAAACCATTTCGATGTGCGTAGGTTGATGCACAAATGTTCAAGTACTCCAAGTATGCAGCGATTGCCGATCCCAATCGTTGACGATCGCCCCTGCGGAAAGAAACATAAATTATGAGAACAACATTTAATTAAATTTATAGCGTTTTGCGTCAAGTTTTTATTTAAATGGGAACATCTATCATCAACGCTCTTCATTTGCACTTCTTCGAACCGTTTTTTTTTTTTTTTGAAAGCGAAATGCAAAAAATATTCAGGGCAATGTCAAAACACTTAATTGTGAAACATATTTCACATAATCAAACTCACTTAACACTGTTTTCATTTGGTTCTTGCATTGTAACGTCGTTTTTGTTTCTGCTCAACTTAAGGTCATTTTGCAGAGCGCAAACAACCAATGTCTCAAACGATAGTAAACAACGCAAAAGTTCTTCTTTTTAAAGAAAACAAAAACAACCAGAATAAAAGTGAAATAACACGCAAAAAAGAAATGGAACGCGACAGCAAAAAAATTTGATTCGCAGACCAAACAACAAGAAAAAAAAACACACGGAAAAAAGGGTCAAACAGGCGAACGACAAAAAATCATGCGAGTCAAGTGTATGACGTCGGTCAATGTTGTTGTCGCCAGAATAATTTATTTTCGCCGCTATTTTCTTTCACTATGCACACACACAAAACAGAGAAAGGCCTCTGGATAAACACACTCGTGATTCGTTAGTGAATTTTATTGCTGGTGGGTATGGGTATATGTTTATGTTTGCACTGAAATTCCAGAGACACGCACGAGGGCACAATGTTAAATGCTTTGAAATGTCTTCTTTTTTGTTTTCGTTCAAGCCAACGAAACAAAAAATTAACTTCAAGTCTATTTCGTATCGACAACAAGCATTTGGTTGTTCTTAAACGAACAATTTTTCACTTTGACAACACAAATCACTTTTGTTCAATTTGCACAGTTTGTGTGCGCGAAACAGTGAAAACAAAACAAAAGCAAATCACAGGAAATGTCGAAAATATTAAATAAATTCGATAGCAATTTGTGACAATATTCCGAACGCATAAATGCCAAAGTGTGCCGTTTGATGTGCACAATCATTCACAACTGATCTCATTAAACGCAATCAATTTCAATAAAAGCGAACCAGATACGCTCATTTCTTCTATTTCTCATTGCACATTCTTGTGCCGTCTTGGCTGCTTCGAATATGGTAAGAAAAGAAAAAGTCGGATACATATGAAAAAAAAATCTGTAGACATATAAAGAAATACATCTCTTTAGCGAGCTGCTCTTCTATTCATTCGTGGTTTATCTCCGATTTTTATTATGTGTTACTCCCCACCGCCGCCGTCACATTGATCGCACGGCGGTGCGCATCTCTTTCCCCCTCTCTCTTGGAAATGTGTATCTATTCAAACAATAATAATTTTCTATAAAGATCAAATATCCGTTTGTTTCTCGTTTCTTTTGTCATCGTTTTGTTATGATCTTTATTTAATTGAAGCGGTTGTGAAAGGAGACTGCATACGCGGCAACTTGCTCTACGGCTTAAACTCGCTCGATAACCATCCATTTGTTGCGGCACACAAAACCACAACAACAGAATGGAAATCAAATTGCATTTTAATTTAGGCAGACATGGTGTCGAAGATGATCTCGTCAATAATGAAATAACCAAATGCGAAACGAAGAAGAAAATAGCAAGAAACGTAAACGATTCGTCGTTTTGTGCAAGCGCGCAAAAATTCAACATATTTTTACGCTATGCACCGTTAGATTGAATCGATAAAACTCCAAACGACGAACGGATATGAATGATGAAACATGAAATTAATACATTATACATATTGTTTTTGTTTATTTTCGTGGCGACGTTTGTTTTTACATACACACACACACACCACGGTCTTTGTACTTTTTTTATATTAATTTTATCGATGTGCTGTCGCGTTTATTTTTTGTTTCGCATTCGTTCATCATATTTTCCATTTCTTTGCAACTATTCGTATTCGTTTGAAATCGATCTATTGCACTGGGTAAGTAGACTCAATGGTGCACTGCACTTTTGAGCTATTGAAATCGAGATACAAATCGACATACAAATACACTTTGAGCGAGGCGAGGCGAGTGTATCAAAGGGGCCAAAAATGTAGTTGAGATTAAACCGCCCGTGAATCGCATTTCGAAGGCAATTTTCTATCCGTTGGCTAGGCTCTCATTCAACTTTTATTCAATTGTATTTGCACATGCATTTCCAATGATTTCATCTGATTCCATGTCGAGCATTAAAAGAGGGCATTGCATTCAACTTGATACTTTCTCAAAGTAAATACAAAACAAGCACATACCAAATGACGTGCTTTAATAGTAGATGAGAATTGATATATCATCTCTTCTTCATGCAACCACGCAACTCATTTTTTTGACATTTTCAATGTAAAAGTCAGAACCATTGATGCAATGCCTCTTGTAAATGTTTGACTTTGTAAAGCGAGAGCGAGAGGAGGAAGGCGAAAAAAGTATTTGATTTGCACAAAAGAAATTTTAAATTGCACACCAACGTCAAATGGGCGTTTGCTTGAACAACAAACAAGCGTAATCTCCATACACAATGGTGCAAAGCGCATTTTGACAAACAAGCTATCTCTATGCCGTCTATCTACCAGCGGTTTTGGTTGTTGTTGTTTTTTTGGGGGGCGAGATTGGAAAAGTTCGCGTGTGAAAACTTTGATGCCTCAATCAATGCCATCAGCAAAATTGTTCGAATTGTTTTGTCTTCATTAAATGAACGTTGCGGTCATTTCACAATAAACGACCATTCGACCGTTCCAAGTTAAATAAACGAATGAGAATTTCTATGAAATATTTACCAGATGCCCGGTTTTTTTCTCTCTTTTTGCAATGATTTATTGATGGTTTTGTGTGCAAGTTTCTATTTACTGATAAAAGCAATCAAGTGCTTTGGCAAATTAAACTCTTTGCCTTCCAAAGCCTCAAAGCGATTTTATTTGTGTTCGAATGTGAGATTCCATCCGAAAGTATCTGTTTGTATCGAAAATGCATTGAATCAATAATATCACTCGTTCCATTAGTTCAATTGGGGAATTTTTTGGTTTTGTTACAAAGGCTGGTTGCATGTGCATTTATAGTTCTTAAGAAATGATGCTGGTGCCACAATAGTTCCGTTTTATTTAATTATTTATCGTTTGTTACAATAAGTTATTGATTCGATTCGTTTATTAACTTAGATTAACATAATATTGATTTTCAACTTAAAGTGCTGCACTTTTTTCTCCCTTTAATTCTCTATTTCTCTCATTTTCTTCTCTATCTTTCGTCTCCAGTCTGTTTATAAATTCATTCACGCTCATTCGCTATCAAATGCGAAAGTAATCCATTTCAAGCGACACAACCGTCCAATAAATCTGTGTGAGAAAATAGAGTTAACTCTCCGGTTGTTATGTCAACGCTGGCGATGTCACAAACATTCGCTAATGGATTAAGCATGTTAAAATTCCAATAGAAAAAAGAAACGTTGATTAACTGTTTGGAAATGCAAACATTTTATTTCAATAATATTGTGTTGTGTAAATTGCAGGTCATAGAATTGCCGTTTTTTTGCAGCATCAAATACACTCTCACAATCATAATTGGCCATCAAAAGCGATTAAAATGCGCTGCCACAAATTGCAATGCAGAAAAAAGAGAATTGCGGTATTGTGTGTGTGTGTGTGTGTGAGAGAGAGAGAGGGAGAGTTACACGTCGTACGTTTTTGTTCACCCATTATCTGTTTTCATGTGATAGTTTTTTTAAGTCTGATTTTATAGGATGGTTTGGAATATTGAGGAATAGATACCATTGCATAGAAAAAAAATATTAGAGTAAGGTTACTCTGATATTTGGAGTAAATGAAGGGTTTACTCTTCAAAACGAGTTAAAAGAGTACGGTACCAGTATTGGTGTAATATGTGTAGGTCGCTTGTAAACGAGAACGAAGAGAGTAATCTTTGAATTTTGGAAATCTTTTCGTTTCTTTAACTTAATGAGTTTTTTATTCGGGTCATTTTTTTTAACACATGTCTCACAGCATTTGTCTCAAAAAACCCTAGAAAATTGAAAGATTTTTTTCTTCGTCAAAAAACCTAGCAAAATTTAATAATTTCTCCCCTTTTAGAAAGTGAAGAGCAAAAAAAAGGTCTTCACATTTTTCGCGAAAATCCTTAGCAAATCGAAAGAATATTTTTCTCAAAAAAAAATTGAAATTTCAAAGGGGGTAATTCCCAAATCTGTTCTCCAGGTGCGGGGGGGGGGGGGGGGGGGTGATCCAACCCTACGGACCCCTGCTCAGAAGCAATGTTCGATATATAAAATATTTTGAATTATGACCAAAAAATCATAAACCAAAATAACATAACCTATAATAGATATCCATATAGATTAATATAAATGTTACAAAAAAAGATAACTATGATAAGAGTGTAATTTGTTTCTTTAAATGTAAAAATTATGCCTAATGGGCATGGTTTCGACAGATTCAAATATTTCTGTTTTGGGATCATTCATTATTGTTGGGATCGAAATAGAAAAATGAAGCATTTATTTTATAATTTATATGTTCTACTATTTTTGAAGATCGGGTATTACCCGACGGGTAATCATCGGGTAAAGTATATTGTATGATTCTTGAGAATATTTTATTGGTTTTGGCTTGACTTGATAAATTCGGCTGGTTTTTGATTTCTTCTGACAATTCTTTTATATCAATTAAATTGAAAATTGTTTGTTGTGGACAATACACTATTGTCAAAATAATGGATACTGTATTAAATGAATCGTTGCGGTGAAACAGTAGCTCTTATTTTTCTCTAAATAATACTGCAACATGAAGTTTTTTTCACGCGGTTTATTTGTTGTAATACAACAAATAAACTATTCATAAAAAAATTTATGTTGCAGTATTATTTGGAGAAAAATAAGAGCTACTCTTTCGCCGCAACGATTCAAATATGTAACGGTCTTTGTGTACAACAAGTCAACGGTTAGTTAACTGTGGAGTAAAAGTATGTTCGACCGAGGAATCTTATTGGTTTGTTTGTAAGCGTGTGCTTAAGGATACGTGTGGTACGCAGATCTATGTTACCAAAACTCCAATAAAGGGCCTATTTCCTCGCGTCCGATTTGCATCCGATTGTAATCGTGTCCGATTTTTTGAAAATCGGCGAACAAATCAGTCGCTGATTATGAACAAATCGTTTGCCGATTAAGATCCTGAACAATTTTTAATAATCGGTGGACGATTGAAGTTGGACACGATAACAATCGGACGCCTAGGCCGTATGCCTTAAGAGATCGCGGTAAGTAAGTACTTAGAAGAATTTCATTCGTATGAGAAAAAGGTTCGATTGTCATAAAAATGTTGTGTTTGTAAATTTTTTCAACAAGGGGATATTCATACTAGAAAAACTAGCAGAACTAGCAATGTGTTTATAGTGCGTGAAGTTGGTTCGCAGTAATTTTTTATACACATTGTATATGAAGGAGCCAACTTCACGCACTAGAAACACTAGAATTGCATAAATATCCCCATATTTTTCAATTTAATCGAAATAGTTAATTTTGAATTATAAGTTGTTCAGTGCGGCGACCAATACCAATGCACGGTATTCGCACACAGTACTCGGTGTGTCGCAGCGGTCACAGAGGCAAGCGTCTCTGTAGACACACCACACCGACACAGTAGTTAGTTTTAGTATAAGAAAAACCTCCAATGTATACGCACAGAAATAACTATATTCTCAAATATAAAATAATGTTTTAATTACCGAAACCCCCCCAAACAATATATTTGGGCCAAAATTTGGAAAAATACAAAATTGAAATTTGTTTGTTTTTATTTCTATTATAATTTTGTTTGTGTTAGTGGAGAAAAAAATAGCAAAAATGTTTGACAATAATTATACCTTTCCAACGGTGTATCACTCATCACAAATACCTTTTCAACGGTGTATCAAACACCATGGTTTGTTTTCATTTCATTCAAAATTTCAACCATTTTTTGTGCAAAATTACACTGGCTAGACGAAAACAAATCATAGTGTTTGATACACCGTTGAAAAGGTATTTGTGAGTAAAATCGAATGGGAAAGTCAAATTGGCATAAGAATCGATTTTGGTGTCACGAATGTGAACAAGAGACAAATGCATGTTTTGTCAAATGAAAATGGTATGTTATTAAATGCTTAACGTTGTGTAATGGATGTTTGGACGCATATCCATTTATTACACCGTCGTATACTGAATCCGTTTGACAGGCGGCATAAAATGCACGCAAATATCAAAAACGTTCTGTGCAAATAAACTCCGTTTCGATTGAGTTCATGTTCACAATAAAAATCGATTCAACTAAATTCTTGCTCGAATTTTTTTTCTCACTCGATTCAATCAAAATCAATGTTTAATGAACGTCAACCACTTGATCCAGTTTCGATGCACGCAATCTTATCAATCACTCAATATGATACTGTATGCGAAAAAGACACACATACATCCATTTTTATCGTACTCACCGATCTTGAAGGATGACAACTTTTTCTCGGCCACTTCCCAGCCAAGAGTCCATGTGTTTGCACAATTCGCACAATTTCTCCAATGTTATCGTCGAAATGCATGACTCCAAATCAAATAATTTATAATTCTGAAACGAAACGTACATATAATCGATGTGGTCAAATATTTAATGCAAGTGAATAAAATAAGAACAATTTGTTTTTTGCTGGGAAACAAAAACGATTGATTGATTGATTTGAATGTAATTGGCTACCTTTCCGTGTTTCTGTTCCAGCATCGAGATCAACTCTTGTTCGTAGATGTCCTGCGGTGATTCATCGTGCGTTGGTGTATCGCCGATCTCGGTCGATTCATTATCACGTTTCGGTTGTTGGGTCTGCGCTCGATTCGGCAGCACCGACGCCAAAATCCGTTCGGTAACATAATTCAAGCCCAAATGATCGGCAGCCGTTTTATCTTGATATTGCGATAACTTAAGCGGGAACTATATTAACGAATTTAAAAAAAGAGAATAAATTTACATACTTTAATCATTTTTGATATGCAAAAAACTTTCAATGAGAAACTTAATCGTAAAAAATAAAAGAAAAACGATAATAAAAAAGTGCTTGATTCAAATATCGCTGCGAATTGCGTTCAAAGTGTAATTTAATCAGAATTTATGAGAAAATTTGTCAATTTTTCCATTGACAAGATAATAACCATTAACGAAACTGAAAAATAATGAAGAAAATGTCTCGAGGACAAATACCATTTTATATCTTTTCTTTTTATCTTGCATTCTCTCGTCGCATTGATAATAAATTAAATTAAAGTTTTGCAATGTCCACATTGGATGAAGTAATATGCCATCATCAGTCTTTTGCATTGTCTTCGCCCCCCAAAGAAATCAAAAGAGAGCAAATTTATGATTTGATTTCGAAATGCCAACGCCAACCGATATATTCACTGAATCGTTATTATTGTCGAGCTGGTTGCGAATATCTGTGCTGCCTTGAATGCACTTTATTTCTCGAATTGGAAATGAAAGTTTTTAACTCACTTTATCAATAGGATGAATTGTAATTCAGACTCATAATCAGTGATGGTTTTTTCCTATCTGAATAGCACTAGCTATTCGCAGCGTCTGTACAGCATTGCTGCCCAGATGCTGAATCGAAGCGGTTGCCGCACGCGTTTTGCACCACACAACATATTGTCATATAGTCTAAGTAACCAGTGAGCTCACAGAGTATGATACACTAATGCCATAGTCAGTATACAAACGCATGTCGAACAGAGAAAGAACGCGAACGTATATGCTCTGTGTGGTACAAACGAAGTGTGTGCGCGTGCGGCAACCGCTACGATTCAGCATCTGGGCAGCAATGCTGTACAGACGCTGCGAATAGCTAGCGCTATTCAGATAGGAAAAAACCATCACTGCTCATAATACCGTACGTACGTAACAATTGAATGCATATAATAATCGCAAAGTTTTTGGTACGGTGCATCAGTGCGTGATTGTTGAACAAAAAGTTTTCGATTTTTTTTCCTTACAATTCCGGTTGGTATCGAAGAGTAATTGCGATTGGAATGTTGCAACTTGTGAAATGCGATAGGTTTTTTTTTGTTCGTTTGTGCAAGCAATGTGCTGCTGTTGATTGAATTACAAACTTTGTTATGTGCAACCATATGACTAATGCGAGATAAGTGTACGTCTCCGCATACGTATGTGTGCCTCGAGTGTGGTGATGATCAAGAAGAGGAAGCAATGAATTTGAATGTCGATTCGACAAGAGTTTATTGCGCCTAATAAAACGATGCATCGTTGCATCAGAGAAAAACCGTTTTGCATATCACTTACCAAACAAAGCCGCTCTCACAAATACCATTTCCACACCAGCAAATGAATTAAATGCACGCGTGAACAAGAGGCAGCAAGAGGACGAGGAGGAGACAGAAAAAGATAAGTAATATGGAGACAAGTTCGTTTGGCGTTTTTGTTCATGACATACATATATATAGAATGTTGACGAATGTGTTTACCATTGGGAAGGGAAGTGCAGAGCGATAATAAGCGAAAAGTGTAAGAATAAAAATCTCGTTAAGCAGATGCTCAAGTGAATCGTTTAGCAATGCAATTCAGTTCAGCTGGCGCATCCAAATGAATTAAGAGATATATGCAATAGAACCAAAGCCATTCCATTTATAATATTATCTGAATGTGTATTTTAGAAGTCGTTCTATGAGCGATGCACGAGCAGAAGCAATTGCAAAATATGTTTTTCTCGTGACTTAGCTCAAAGTACAATGGTTTTATTGAAAATGGCACGCATTGTTAATTAATACAAATATGTACTGTTATGGAAACAATATTTTCGTGTGTGCATTCATGAGAAAAAGGCGTTTCAATTAGTCATTGGTGCTATCAAAACTAACGTCAAACATCTTTTCGACGTTTACAGTTTCGATACGCTCATACATAAAATAAATTCACATTCAGATGAAAATGCATTAGACTCAGTGCTCTCTGTGGAATGCAATTAATTTTTTTTTTCATTTCTCGTTCAAGAGTGTTTTATTCGTTAGTTGTGTGTGTATTGCACTATTATCGACAGCTCACGTTCCAATTTTTGCTTCACGTCGACCAGAAAAATATAAATCATTGCATATCGAATTTTAAATACAGAGGAAATGAAATCGTATCGTGGGATCACAATGTGAGCAATGGGAAAAAAATATATTTGTAGATATATTCCTGTCAACCAAAGACAAAAACACAAAAAAGCTTTGAAATCGCGATCGTGCGCAATGATTTCGTTATGAAAACCTCTTCTGTCCAGCCCATTTATTTACCGCAACAACATATCTAAATAAATTACTTTATGGTGGTTCTGTTTTTTTTGCATCTTGTTTTGTTTTGATCCGCATAGAAATACAGCGTGGTGCGCATCACAGTATTCGCGATTGAGTGAAAGGCACGATTTACGATTCGCGAAATGAACTCTGACTCAGGCGACCGCCAACATTTTCATTTAATCGCTCCTAAGGTCGACTGATTTATTCAAAAACGGTTCTCTGTTTTTCGATTTCGTTTATCGAAGATCTGAATCAAGCCAAAGAAATTACAACTTTGTAACACTTTTTTTTCCAACCCGACGGTTTTGAATCGTTCTCTCCCTGCATAAATGTGTGTGGCTTACCGTTTGCGATTTAGATATCTGTGATTTGGCATCGTAGTTTTTCTGTAAAGAAAAGAAGAAAAAAAATTAGTTAATTGAACGAACTGATATTTTTAGATTATAAAAAGAAATTAATTCTTAGATGAGACGAGGCTCTTCGTCGAATGAGTCGAGGAAATGACGATAATCATTCATATTTCTTTTAATTATACGAACGCAGTCCAAATACGCAATCGTCGTGTATTGTTCATGAGAATCCGTTCGAAATGCCACATTTCATTGAAATAGAAGTGACTTCATCCTATTCGCTTCTTTTTTTTCATTTTAATCATGTGTTTTGCCAATTTTCACAGCCATTTTTGTTCACAGAACATTGTCTGGTGTTTTTTAAAAAAACGGATCCATTATACGAACTGCAAAAAATTCAGTTTTGTGAAGAAACCTCCGATAAATTATCAAAACTAAAATAACCTTTTCAATTCATCATTTCATTTGAACAATTCATTTGAAAGGTTAGTTTATTCTGTCTTGTGATTTTTTTTTGTGTGCCCCATATTCAACTTGACTTTGAATGTTTTTCAGACTATTTTTGTCATTTGATAAATTATACATTGTTGTTTTGTTTAACATATTTTAAAAACCGATTCAGTATAACCGAAATGAACCATTTACCAGTCGTTGGAGATGAACAAACCTCTTGAATATGTACTTCATGCATATTCAATGGAATTTTGAAAATACCAACAACAAAAATGTATCATTTCAATTAGAATGAATCGATGCGACATTTTAACCAACCAATTAAAAATGAATAAATTCACTTGGAATATTAATTATGATTTATGAATCGTCGTCATATCTAAAATGCATAATAGAAGCGATTCAATTGGGTCGGCTTATAGCGAGAGTGAAATAACACGAAATGCTCTCGAATTCAACGAAATAGTTCACGTTTTCGTATTTTCGGTGGAAAAATTGAGTAAAGCCCTTGAACTAATTTTCAAAAAAAAAAAATCCATAATTACCATAAAAACATGTTTTGCCAATTTCAATCTTTTAACAAACTCAATGCATCATATGGCTTAACTATTTATTATTGAGTATATGCCGAGAATAATTTCGAATGCAAACATTTTCGGTTAACTGAATAATTTTGATCAGTTTGCATTTTGAATGCGATACCATCGCATCCACCGAAATAAATCGAAATTAATTAGTATTTGGAGGCCTCGAAATTTTTTGCCACAAAATTAAAAGACTAACCCGTTCGATATAAAACGATGCATGGAGTACGGTGAATGCGATTCGATGCAAAAATGTTGAAATTGTGCAATGTGGTTCGTTCGGATCTCGTACCACATCCGGATACTCATCAAACATAGTTTAATATCCTCATTTGAAGTAAATATTTTCAATTCATCGATTCGGTTAAATAAACGGAAATTTTCACAAACGATTACCGAACCACTTTATATCGCATCAATTTAATACCGAAATTTCTAGGTACATATACGTAGGTACGGAAAATCAACTGTCATGCTTTCACAAACAAAATCGACTGAAACAATTCAATTCCATCGAAGTGGAATTCAATATGTGGCCGAAAATTGTGTTATGAAGCATTGCATTTCCATGACAACACACACACACCGGTCAACTTTAAAATTTCCATAAATGAGGTGGACGTAGCATGTGAGCCGCTTGTGAATGTGTTTGATGACTATGCAAATTAAAATTGATTTTAGGAGAATCAGATCAAGTATTATCAATTTTTTTTTCCTTTGCTGGAGTACACCACTCAACTAAAATGGAAAAACTCATTTTGCAAAAGCTTTTCAACTCGTTGGGAATTATACTGATGGGATTAATTCATGCCCATTAGATTATAAAGTAAGTGGAAAAACTATAATCTATTTTATTATTTGGTTGCGTTGTCGGCAAATCCATTTGCCATTGATTTTCGTACCTTTTCAAGTAGTAAAGCCAAGCTGTCTGCTTAAAGTTTTATCAAAAATAAAAAAATGTGAAAATATAAAACCGACAATTGTGTCAGTCATTTTGCAAACTACCCGACTACTATCTTTGATTGAGATTTTATCGTATATGCAAAGCAGTAGCTTATGATTTATGTGATAACATACAATGACGTCGCATTTTATCTACGCCGAAGAAAATGCAAATAATAATGGCTCAAATGAGATAATCATAAATAAAACTGTATTCCGTCGCAGTTTTCGTCCTTTGATCGAACGAGGAATGTCATAAACAATGACGAACAACACGAAAATGTAATAGCAATTTTTGTCGTTGTGTCATTTTGTTTCGAATTAAAGCCGTAAGCCATAGACCATCATCCACATATAAAGCAATAATTCATGTCGCTTTTTGAATCCAATGGGGCTTTTGGTTGCAGGTCATTTTGTTCATGGCAAAAACAAAATTCAGCACCGTTCCAATCTAACAAACGGGAATCCTCCAACACAATTCACAAAATACGGTGCGGCACAATTTATACGCTACCACGACATAAATAAACATACGAATACTAAGAATGTACACATTTTTAAGGTGTGGGAATCAATAAAAGCCGCTTTTTTATTCGGCAGAATATTTGTTCGAAGCACGCGATTGTTGTTTTGTTCGATTGAATGTTGTTGTTCCAGTTTACCACTCGCCCAAATGGTTACTATTCAATTTAATCAAAGAAAAAAAAATGTTTTTTTTTATTCGATGCTTTTTTCATGATAAAACACCGTCTGATTGCATTTTTGAATACATTCCATTTTCACTCGTTTTTTCACTATTTTATAATTAATGGAATATGCAGATTACCATTCGGATAATGCATTCCGATTTCCTTTCGAAAAATAAAAAAACCGTGCGTGATAGAAACGGAAATTCAGTGTGCAGCTGAACAGGTGTTAAATCTCAAAGAAGAATTGATTCCATCTAATTTTGTTCCTTTGTATCGTGTAAAAGGAAGTACTAGAACAAGCGCATTCGACGCGGAAATGACCCAGAAACAATTTATACAAAATGTTCACTTTTTTTATTTCACATTTTTTGCGCTCCGAAATGGCGAAAGAATGTGAACAAAATCTGATATAAAAATAAATCTTTCGCATGGATTTACCATCGTATGTTTACAATCGAATTCGCCTGAATGAAAGAAATGTGTGTGTTTTTCTTTCTCTCTCTCTTTGCAAACATAGATCATCGTAACAAATCTTTTCGTTGACTTTATGCAGCAGTTTCTATAGAGCATATAAAACAAGTCTTGTTTATGGGTTTATTTGCCAAAGTAAAATTCGTTGGATTGTGTGTTTAGATGTGAACAAAAAAGATGCATGAAAAGCGTTGACCGACTTTGCTGTTTGAGAAACGCAAAAGAAAACAGGAGCAAGGAAAATGAGATAAATTGAGGAAAAATAAATTTTACTACAAATTAATGGTGGTCAGCAACAATCTCAATTCGAATATATAAATCCCGTGTCCCGTATGATATCATCATCTACAAGTTAATTCTATTTATATTTGGTAATTTTTCATCTTTTATTCGCAATTTCAATGTGTACACGAACCGCGAGCATTCAATTCGTCGGAATGAATTTGTTGTCGGCACAAAATGTTGAATGAATTAAAAGTTGTGTGTGTGTTCTTTGTTTTATAGAAAGGAAAACAAATTGAAAATTGCGAAAAGAAAACAAAATCGTTGAATTTCATAAAAAGAAAATAGTTGCGCGCACACCGGTATGCGAGAAGAGCAAAAAAGAATAAATTACCACATGATTTGTCCGTGCAATTGTTATGCTTGATTCAAAGAGTGAAAGATAAATAGACTCGCGGCATCGTAGTGCAAGAAAAAAAACGATGAATGTGGGCATCTGGCTCGCATCCACTCTCATATAATCGACTTTATTTGTTTAAAGCTTGAAACTAGGTTAAAATAACTGTTTGCTTATTGTTTGAATAAATCGCGTACCCACGATTTTTATTTTCCACAGAATTTTTGATGAAAACCGTGCAATGACCTATTCGTTTTTTATTATTTCTTGAAATGTATGACGCGCGCAATGCTCTTCTTCCATCAACCGCAAATTGCCAGGGAACATACCACCGTGAATGCGAAAAATTGCCAAAAATACACGAGTATTGGCCATGAAAGAGCTTTTTACATCGCACAACAAATAAACAATTTCACAAAATGTGTGTTGCTCTGATGTTTGCATTGCTGTGATTGAATGAAACAGGTTTCGATAAATATCTTCCTCGCTACTGAAATCATCAATAATTTTATCAACGCTGTGTTTCACTTCGCAAATCCAACGCATAAACATTTCGGACGTATTTAATATTTGGGGCAGAGTCAAAGCGAACCGACTAAAATATGTTAAATGCATCGAAAGAGAAAATATCGCTTGTGCTCAAGGCCAATATAGATGAAATGTCAAAATCACATGAAAACAAGTCGTCGTTTAAAAGCTCTATAAATAGATGAATGAAAAAAAGACGGTCGCTGAAAACATCGCGTACAATTTGTATGTTTTGCAAAATGATGAGCATTTTAGTTGGCAGAATGAAATGTGAAAGGAATTGCGTCTATGAAAATGCAAAATTTTGTCCGAACTCAATTAGAGTGAACATTTTCCACACTATCAACATACACACAGGACTCACTCGCTCTCTCTTTCCCTAGCTCCGCTCAAAGTGATGGCTTTGATGTTCGTGTTCACACATAATTTTACGCAACAATAAATTGCAAACAAAAGTAAGGCATTTACAGAAACAGAACTCATTTTTGCTAAACTTTGATTACATCTCTTGCATTGCATTTCTGCGGGATTTCCTCTCAACAGGCGTCGATAGACTGCACAAAACCGGAAAACTCTTTTTACATTCGGTTTATGACAATAGAAGCAGAAAATGATTTGAACTGCTGCATAAAAAACCGGCAGTTGTCAAAACCAAAAATGCGAATGCACTTTGTTCCTTTGACAAGGTTATGCAATATGTTTCATTTAAAAGACGAAACGATAAACTATTTAATTATTCTTTTGAAATAGAATTCAGCTCAAAGTGATTTATTTAGTACGTGTCTTTATTGGTAAAATGCTTTGAGACGAGGCAATAAATCCATCACAATTTCCATTGTGTTCATTTCATGGAAATTCCAATGTATTCCACTTGGTTAATGCACTATTTTATGTACGTAAAGATGTAAAGCATTTTGAAGTGTGCAATTTGCAGTGTTTCTTACTCTATTCGGTGTGCATTAATTCATGCAGTAAAAATGTGTGTAATGTAATTACAAGGTGCTGGAAACTGTTGTATCTTAAACATTCATTATTAAATCCGATTATAAATCATCAGGGCAGAGTCGAGTAGATTTTTTTTTACGTTTCGGCATTCGCAAAAGTGACTTGAATGTTGTTGACTTTGTTGTCACTTTTTGAGTGCAAGCAGAACGCAAAAAGTGCGCAAAAACAATTGTGAAAATGTGTTCGCATCAGAAAAGAAACGTAAATTTAATGAAATTTTACGACAATGGACTTTACAAAAGCTGAAGCGAACAAAAAGCTGTTTGACACATCAGCTAAAAATAACCGTGAAAAGAAAAATCAACTGTGTGCATCGTAAAAATGACGTAAGGTGATGTACATTTATCGTAAGCACATGGGTACAAAAATGTTTAAAGTGTTGTACTTGAAGTCACTCACTCCAAAGTGGTATCGAACGCGTATTTACAGCGAAAACATCGAATCAAACGTGATAAAACATTAATGTGCTTTTAAAATCACAGCGCGAAATGCAATTGCCGTCGATGCTGCTGCTGCCTCAGTGCTACATTACAAATGAAGAATCGTATTAATCAGTAAAATAAGCGCGTATTCCGTTTCAAATGTCCGTACACTGAAGCGACGTAAAAAAACGGTTACATTTTCATTTGAAATGTATGTTATAAATTAGATTAATTTTTTTCTTTCGCTCTTCTTTGGTGCTTTTTTACAGAAAGCAAAAAAACAGAAAGCGAGAGAAAAGGACCGACAAATGAATTCAAAGTGAATAATGAAATGTCCAATGCATTTCAAATGGCATTGCGAATACTTGAACGGAGGAAAAAAAAGGTGCTATTTGGCAAGTGTCTCACGCGATCAGTTCTGTAATTGATTTTCATAGTGACAAAAAAACGATGGAATTCGTTTATTCTATTAATTGCAACAGTCTTGTTCTACTTGATACTGAGTTCAAAACGCTCTGCAAGAGAGAAGGAACACAAACGCAGAGAGAGAGAGAGAAGAAAAAAACAACAACACAAACACTACTGTATGTGTGCAGAGACATCGAGTGAATGAAGCAACATTAAATTGTCAAACAGTGTTATCAGCATGCAAATACACCCACATGTAATCGCATCTCCACATAAAGTGGATATATGCTACGCAATATAAACAGACGAATTAACAAAAAACAGTTATTCACTGTTTCTAATTACACATTTATCCATATTTGATCACGTACATAAAATTCTAATCAATTTAAAACAACAAACGCTTTTTCGTGCGTTGTATGTATGTGTGTGATATGCTTGTTTTTGTCGTCGACGGTGCAGGCTTCTGGTCGGCTCGTTTATCGGCGGGAGCAAGAGCGAAGCTAACCGTGTGTACAGTTGCAGTATTTACACACATTATGACATGAAATTGATGCACTGCACTACCATATATTTACTACTAATTCCTTGAACAAATAGATAAAACCAACTCGACTATTGCAAGAGATGTGCAAGCTCTCTTCATATGAAGCTATCTTCAGTTGTCGTTTGTTGAAACGTAAACATTGCAATTATCTTTGTTTGCATAGCTACGGCTGCCGCAGTTGCTGGTTCTGTTGTAAGTGTGTTTAGTGTACGAGTGTGTGTTTGGCGATGTGAAGCAGCTGCATATAGTTGTTGTTTAGTTATATCAATTGCAGATAGTTGACTGAAAAACGGGTATTTGTGTTCTTGCAAATGATAAGCATGCATTCACGGCTACGAATACTGAATATGCTTCCACGAAGCGATTCAAATCGCATGCAAATTTTACTCAAATGAGAAAAAAGTGACGATTTTCAAGAACATACAGCAAATGATTGCGATAAATATTCGATAGCGAAATGAAATTGCACATTGAATGGTCAAATATTGAAATGTGTTTACGTTTTGTATCGGTTTATTTTTGGAAGATTTGCCACAGCCAGAGTCAATCGAAAGTCATTTATAATGTGCATCGAAAGCGAGATTGGGCCGATAAGTCAAGTGAAAAACAGGCATTAACATGGAGATTACAAAAACCTTGGTGCTATACACATAATTCAACGATCTTGATAGCAGTGCTAGCACACAATTCCCCCAACGAATGAGGTTTTATTTTGCACTGAAATGAAGCGGCACACATCTATGAAGATGTGAAAAAAGCTAGCTAATATATGCAATATCATCGATTAATAACCATTTTGGATCGGAAAATTCCGCTTTATCTTAACGTTTACAGACATCGTACGATGTGACCCATTGTGAATCATGTTGTGTTCCTTTTCATTCTCATTTTGTTCGTCTCCATTCATTTTGATTGATTACCCCGTAGCCTTTTCGCTAATGACCATATCTGTGAACCTAAATAGCAGGTATTACATTAAATGTGCGTTCATATTAATAATCAATATCAAATTGCCTATATTAAGTTTTTTTTTCGATCACGATGCTGAAGAGGACGACCAGTGCACCGATGTGGCACTATTCGTTTCTTTGATTAGCACACATGCGATCGTATACTAAAACAATAGGTTGTGGCAAAAAAAGTCGTTTTTGCCTACAGCATCGTCGATGCAATTTACTCGAGCTCGTACGTGGAGAAGGTTCAGTGCAATGGGATATTATTTTATTGATGGCATGCAACACTCACACAGGTGACGCCTATAATAATTGAAAGCAAAAAGTGTACATACACGTTGATATGTAAATATCGATCATTTTCATGTACTGCGCAAATATTAAATATTCCATTCATTGCATTGTTTTTTTCTTTCTTTCATCTCGATATTTTATAAATGGTATCGTGACAATATCGCAAAAATGACAATCATTTTTCAATGGGAACTTCATCGAAAACTTGATTTATGGTTTTTCATAGAAAATTTGCGAACAATTTTTTTTAATGACATCAGAATAATTAAATTTCTTGCATAAAATGCGATAAAAACCGGAAATTTAATTGTATGACCATTGATAATTACCACTTCGGTATGATGGTAAAAATCGAAAGGAATTACGTATATAAATTCCATTCATTCAATATAACATTTTATGAAAATATTCGAAAAATATAAAAAAAACATAAGCTTTATTGGCTTCGAGAAACCCATTAAATTAATAGACTTTCGAAACTGGACAAACCACAGATTAATACCGCTATAGTTCTTTTTTTATTGCAACCATTATGGAGGCTATCGTATTTGAACAATGTCGAGAACTTAATGCGATTTAAATAAAATATATATGAAATTTAACGTCAAATGCGTGAGCAATTTCCAAATGAAAATGTTGTTTTCAATGGATTTTAAGCTGAATTTTTAAGTCGGCGACAAATGTATAATGGTAAAGGCGATTTATTTATCAAAACTTTTAATAAAGACGTCATTTTGTGATGATATGAATATTTATAACAAATTCAATTCATTGCTCATTTTGTTCAGCTCGGTTCAATACAAACAGACTTAATGCGGCCAGTAGAGCTTCTGACATTGAAAGCATGACGTTGCGAGCATTTTACTTCGAATCCAGTGAATTGCCTTCTTAGAACACTATGAATGTGATCATTTTGTGAGGTGTTTGGTTCGCTTTTGTTCTCAGAAAATGGGTGTTAATTGAATTAGACGATGATAACCACCAATGAACTCGATGCATTTGATCAAAATGATTGATTCCCGTTAACAATATAGCATAAAGCATTGAGAGTGTTGTATTGAATCGGGTTAATAAAAGTGACCACAATGACATCACTTGGCATGCCGGTTTCAAATAACCAGATTGGTAGAATGCAAAAGCCGACTCATGCATGCACATTTTCTACGAAATGTCATACTTCGAAAAACTCAATTTATCGTCACATTAGCCGGTTGAATTACACGTACACACAATGCACACACGAGATTGGTTTATGTGTAAGCGGACAACCATTCCGCACAGGCCGCATTTAAAATGTTAATTCCATTATGAGACAGCTTTACGTACGCAACATGAGTATTCTCAATGAATTCAACCACATCAAATTTACATGAATTCGTAATAAACGTAAAATATTCAATTCGCGTCAACTTATTTTGTTCATTGAAATCCGTACACATGAAGGCGCGTGAGACGTGAACCGCGTCGATCTCATTAAAGTTGTTGATTTTTTCTGATGTGTACTGTACCTGCGGGACAAAGCGCACACAATCTATATGATCACATATTCCAATTATGCACTTTATGACGGCCAATGTAAATATTCATTCTTATGAAATCAGTTTTTGCATCGAGAAAATGATCCCGAAGCGGTGCAAGACGCATTACAAACGAAAATCCAATCGCATTAGACTCACACACATTTGAGCGAGACAACATGTGCTGTTTTTACACAGCAGATACTGCAATGACACTGTCGCATTCAATATGTTCACGGTTTTTTCTCTCGTTCATCGAATTGTAATTTATGAGCCGCTACAAGCTCATAGAGGTAATTCTTACCCATTTTTTTTCTATATCATAGATTTGTGTGGCTAAAGGCGAGGTGATTTTCTGATTAAATGCTCATTCAATTCGAATCTTATTTGATAGCTTGTTAATAGTTTGAGCACGGTGTAAATATGTAAACATCGAAACGGGTCTGGCTAATTATCTTCATTGGATCAGTTAACTGCATCACTTATCACATTTTTTTTCTCTCTGGTCTGTGTCAATTGGCTGTTCTCACGCGTGCAAAGCAATCGATATACCATACGAACCAATCAACTCAATAATAAAGTGGTTGAGCTTGAATTGACTGAGCATCAAGTACCATTGAAGAAAAAAAAATGGGTGACGAAATAGAGAGATCGAACGACACTCAACAGTCGAAAAAACAAAGTGACAGGTAACAACTGAAATATATTTATATTTATGAGCCATTTGATACGTGCGCTTACGACACGAAAATAAAGAGTATTATGATTATTAGCATGCTCGTCGCGGCGCATCAAACGTAAGAAAAACACTGTCAAAACATTCAAAATTAATACGTGGCCAGAAGATGGATTGAAAGCGTGTGGCAGGTAAAATACAAATAAAAACTGAAATTGATTTTAAGAAAACATTCGTGAGCCCGGCAACAAATAGAACACGCTGTCTTGATGAATAAAACACCTGAAATTGGATAACACATCATTAATTTCCGAAAGACATGTGGTTTGATTCGTAATTAAACATTCGCGTTGAGGTTTTTTTACGGCATTTCCTGCATTGGCCATGGCATTTTGCCAAACTGATTCATTTCATGAACATTTACGCAGCTGGAACCGACGCCATTCATTCGTATGAATGGAGCCTCTTTCAACAATTTTGATTGATATCGTTAGGTGAATGAAAAGCGAATATATTTGTAGAGGAAAATTCGAATGGAACCGGCAAATGTTTGCACATCGTGATGATTTAGTAAGTGACAATTGACCATTTCTGTTGAGCGAGAATGCCGATTGATGTACTTCCGCTCGATGAATGTTAAAAGCATTTATTTACATACGCGAATCGAGTGATAAAAGACACTTCAAAATGCACTCACTTTCCATGGAGATTGCATTTCAAAAGCAACTTTTCATGCGAATGGTATGTGTTTGTGTTTGAGTGTTACTGTGGTGCACCAACGCACAAAGAGAATGAAATGTTGAAAATGCGTTGAAGCGTGGATGTGTTAAACGGTTTTGTGTATGATTCAATGTAAACAGCAATGACTGTCATCACCAATTATGTTCGTGCTGCGATTTTGCGCGATAATAATCATTATTTATAAATATTACATGGTTTTCATTTGTCACATTTTTGGAACGGCAAAAGAAACGACGAAATTTTTGACAAAAACTGACATTATTATCTCATAAGTCGTCGGTCATTCTTCGTTGACGGTCGCGAATATACAGAGTCAACGCCTTTTTTATTTTCTTTGGACAATTTATTGACTGAAACATTCATTGATATTCTCCATTTGGCACGAATACAGTTCAAAATTTTCCGTTTTTTTTTCTCTCTCAATGTTTTCATGTTTGGTGATACGAACACTACAGATGAGAGATTGATGCCTAACCAAAGTCGATGGTTGATTAAATGGAAATTAAATTCATTTATTACCTTTTTGAGGGTGCTCGATAAACTGAATGATTGTGAATTGACGCGAATCATGTTTGTTGTGTGTTGCGGGCAGCAGTTGACCGAGCCGAAAAATCAATTTAGGTGACCAGACGGTTAACTTATTTCAATTAAATGGTATTTGGATAATGCATACGCCCCGAATAAATCGATGTCGATGGTTTTATTTCAATTTCACCACACTGAGAAAACGAATCGCACTTTTTTGTTGTTGTTGTTGTTTAAATACCACACTACGGCAACATTTCGAGCACCACTTTTGATGGATTTGTCGGCCGAGTCTTTTATTTATATTCAATTTTATATTTACTTTTTGTTGTTGCTGTTGTTTCACACTTGATTTTTATCGATGACGATACGCACTGTACGAGTTGAGTACAGACACACGAAAAAATAAAACACAAAATGTAAACACAATATGTAAATAAGGAATGAGTCCACAAATGCAAAAATTTCGTTCGTAAAACACATTGATTCAGCGCATTAATTTAGGTTTCACATTGAAAACGTTGTGTGTCACTTGTTGAACAAGTGTGTCGCATGAAGCAATAAAAACAGTTCAAAGTACCAATCCCATTGCTTTCCAAAGTAATGATCAGCGGGGCAATTAAAACTTGGTGCGATTTACTATTTGCCTATGACTTTTGATCTTCAAACGGATGACTAAAAGGAACGGTTAAGTATAAATGTCATAAAAATGACACTCAAAAGTGTTTTGAGTCAAGACGATGGGTATTTCGAATGCTGTTATGGAAATAAAATGTGTTGTAAACAAAGCAAATTGAAAATGTGTCGACGCATTCGAGATGCTCGACAAAAAAAAGAAAGAAAATAATGATTTTCAAATAAATCACGATTGAAGATGTGTTTATTTATCCCATTTTATACAATTGCAGCCATTCGTATCGTTGAAGTTGCTTATTTTTAAAATGATTACGTAGGCATGGTGCCGTTCTTTAAGTGAAATGCCCTACTGGAATTCAGTCAGCTATAAATAAAACATTTAAAAATGGTACTCAATGTAATGCTATATGTTTTCCATTTGACCGTGAACGATGAAGCGTAGCACAGTTGCACAATTGACTTTGCAGAATGGAAGAAAAATGCTGAATATTTCATCAGCAGTGAAATGGTTCTTTACAAAAGAAAACTTTGAAAATTGAATATGAAAAATTGTTACACATTTATTTTTAGTGAAGTTCGAATAAGCATTCTTTTTGCTGTGTTTGTTTTGAATAGTTGCAGCACCATTGGATGCATTAAAAACATTTGCTTTCTACGCACATTCCTTGGACGCCCTCTCAGTGCTCTTCGCATCGAACTGGTGAGCGTGAATCGAAATGAAAAGTGAAATACGTATTAAAAAAAGGTGTTTTTTTATAAAATTGAAATGCACTTTGTTTTTGTATATTTGGTACTGTTTGATACACGAGATCGAAGCTGTTATTTGTAGTTACAGTCAAGAACTGTACAGATGGTTTAACGAACTGTGCAGCGAGCGAGAGAGAGAGAGAGCATCGACAACTTTGCGATTTATTATCGCCGGAGGAAGTCGAAGTGCGGATTGAGTGAGAAGAACACGTTTTGTTACATGCCTAGATTTGCCACTTCGTGCTGCATCAAACCGTGTGGATAAACGTTGGATTTTCGAGAGAGGAAAAAAGGGAAGCTGCAAAACGAATCGACGGAAAATATCGGCCGTCAAACGATAGAAGAAGACAGCCGCGCTGAAACAAGAAGTATGGTGACGAATGGCAAAGCTATTGTTTTATTGCTTTTTCTTCGAATCACGTTCAAATGAGGCAATTCGTGCCAACGATTTGTAAACAGAAGAGTGAGCGAGCGTTAAATCGATCGACAAGCATAAATTTTCAGCAACTTCATGAAAGAAAAATAATTAGCTTTGATCGATTTATTTTGTTCCATCGCAATGGCGCAAAATTGGAACATCACGGTTTCTATTCTAGCATCAAAGCTGACGTTGCATGGAAGCATAGTTAACAGCATCACAGTTTTGATCGTTAAAAAAGATAACAAACAGCAAAAATGTCAAATGCCGAATTGTATCCTAAGGTGATACCAGTCACTTTGGTCATTTATTAATATCACGATGATGAAATTCCACAAGGAAACTATGGCGGTGAACAAACGGTAACGACCACGTTCACATAACATTTTCGAACAAAAATTTCAACAGTGTACCCAAAAAAAGCGCTTATATAAAAAAAATCGCGAATTTTTTTTCGCTAATCAAGGCAAACATCTTCTCGCGTGCAACAAAAAACCCGAAGAGAATTAATAATGCGAAACTCCATATACACAAACACATTCGTACGAACTAATAACCAAATAACAACAAAAATGTTCCCGATGATGACGCGTTACCGCATTTTATTGTATGAATTTTAAATATAAATTTTCTGTTTGCTTCCTTTTTGCAAGACAATCTTGTATCATCTGAATGACAACGGCACAACGGTGCCAATCAAAAAAAACAAAACAAAATAAAAGTGTGGCGCATTCGTTGAAACAATAAACCGCCACTGATGCTGATTACGAATGATAAAAATGGCATCACCATACTGTTGTTTGTTGTATGCGTGTGCAAAATATTTGAATAAATAATTTTCCTTTGAGGACAAGCGAAGAAGAATAAAAAACATGCAACTTCGAAACGTAAACAGTGAAGCGCAAAAAAAATGATGAAGAAGACCAACAGCGATTCATGGGAGATTTGTCGAAGATTTATTTTCGTATGCGATTTACATTTGTTATTTTTCGGCGAGCTTAAAACTGGGAACAACATCGAAAAAAATAATTCGATTTTTTTCTCTTATGTCGTTTCATCCGACAAAATAAGCCAAAATCCGCTGAGGCAATTCGATTAGAATTTTTGTTAAATTCAATTTACCCGGTTCCACAGAGAATAATCACTGTGTTTTGAATATGAAGTTCTGGCATGTTATTTGAATAAACCAACGAGTGTCTGTGTGGTTTTGGGCATTCACAATGTCGCATTAATTAGCATAACATTGTAAATAAAATCGAACGATCAATCCACACACACACTGGTTCATCTGCATTTTGTTTTATCTTTTTTATCACATCTTTCGTATTCCAGTTTTAAATCTGTTTTTTTTTTGTCTGTAGTCAAAATACACGTTGGTCGTTCGAGATTCTCATTAAAATGTGTAGAGACATTGTCGATATTGCAATATGTGAGACACGCATAAATTATGGGCGGCCAATTGTAGATACAAATGTGATAAGAGTCATCAACTGTTAAATAATGTGAAGCACCAACAAAGTTCTCTCATTTCGATTTAAAGAAAACCGATTTTTCTTGATAAATAAAATGTGTATTTTGCATGTAAATGTCTCTGTTTAAGATAAACACCAATCGCCCATCCTTATTTACGACGCATTTCAAGATAAAAAAAAATGTAACGACCATCATTTTTACTACGGGCCTACTTTAAATGAGTCTCAATGTAAGTGTGTCCATATTCACTTATGCATAACATAATAAATGTCTGTATCAACGGCAGAACAATGCCAATTTAGAAAAGCGTACTGTCACCAAATTGGAAAGCAAACAGAAATCGAATAATAAATAGAAATTTCTCCGAATAATCGCGCAATGTGATAAGATTTTTTACCTTTTTTACGAACGAAATTTTATCAAAAACGAAAAAATTTATCATGGTTTCGACACCGCCAAAACAAACAAAAACCAATTATATTACCCTAGCATTTGTGTGCGAAATGTGTGATTTTTAAAGCACAAAGAACATTTTTTTTTTCGCTTGCACTTCTTAGAATCACATGACTAATTGTCGTCGACGTCGTTGTTATTACTATTTCATAGGTATTTTGTGGGAGGGATGGATATTCATGGGTTCAACCAAACAGTATTTGCCATTTTAATTTATGGCATTTGCTCGATTCAATATACTAAATCACTTTTCACGAAAATTGCTATAATTAAAGATGGCACACAATCGACCAAAAGAAGCGAAACTAGAATGGATGATTTGCACATTAACACAACAACGATGGCACGACAACGAAAATATTGCCGAGTGAAAATTTATTGAGAAAAAGATCCCGTTCGAATCGCGCACATAAAAGGGATCACATCCGCGTCATGTATTTTATAATATCTATAAATTCCATGCAACAACACTGTACTGCTGTTGATCATGGACGGTAGTTCAAATTGTTATAAATCGAAAGAAAATGATGTCGTGAAAATCAACACACACGGGTGTACGGTCACTTCGACAGTAGAAAAGCGACTAAATTGTATTATGTGCTGTATGGATTGGCAGCAAACAACTCGATTCTATCGAAATTGGTGTATACATGTGTGGCAGTGTCTAAGCAGCACCGTGTGTATTATAATGAGAGAGTGTGTATACTATACATATATTCAGCAGCAGTGTGCCTCCAAACGAAGAAAAAAAAAGCGAATCAGTCTGAGAGTTATATGTATATATTTGCGTGTGCATTGGTTGTTGCTGTTCTCTGTTATCTCTTCTAGCTTCGGTTCGCACATGGAGTATGAAACGCCAGCGCTTATTATGGAGAGTTAGTGTGTGTGCAAGAGAGAGAGACGACGTATATACTGTTTACGCTTAACGTACGTTTGTACGGTACGATTGAGAGAAAAATTATATAGAGTCTTGCACCCAACACACCATTTGAGTCAAAAATCTCCATTTCGATGCGTTGAGTGCAATATTTTCGAGCACTTCGCTCTATTGAACAATTTCGGTTGGTCTCTTTTTTTACACTCGGCTAAAAGCACTAATAAAACACGAATGAATTATAAATTGTTAAGTGTGTGAGTGTGCAGACGAATGAAACGCATATACAAAGTGGCTGCCGCCGGAAAGAATGATCCTTGCATGCCGCATAATTTTTATATTTCAACAAAACAAACTAATTTTTGACTCGTGCCCAACCATAAAGCCGCGCTTCTTTTGCCTTACTTTATTTTAAAGGCGAAAGCAATAATGACAATGATAATAAAATTGTGTTTTATGCATATCACTCAGACACTCTATGATTTCTATGCAAAAAGGTAACATACACACATGGTTTTTCATATTGCGCCTCCTTTTTTATCTTCATTTTTTTTTCAAACACTCAGAAGTTCCGAAACCATAAACACACGCACACAATCTGACATATTAAAAGAGTTGAAATTGAGTTACATGGTTAAAAACAACTACATATCACCGCAAACAGCAACAGCTGCACCGAAAAATACTTCTTTGTTGTTGCACGTTTTGGCATGTGTTCTCGAGTTAACTAACTTTTATGTGTGCGGCTCGATTTATACACAATTTTTTTCTCTTCATCTTTTTATTATTATAATAATATATGTACGTCGCTCATTTCAATCTGAATTGTGAAAATGGTTTAACGATGAATGCGCGATGTATAAGCAAATTGAGCATTCCGTTGTTTCACAGTTCGTAGGCGGATTTCTTCTCTTTCTCTCTCTCTCTCTCTCTCTCTCTCTCTCTCTCTCTCCATCTTCTATCTTATGCAACATTTTGCCAACAAAATATAATTCTTCTATTACAATAAAATATTGTTTAACTCTTACTTCAATCACACACGCATAAAATTCATAAAATGTGTCTACACATATTTTTGCTATTCGGTTTGGCGCAACATTAATGTGAACTGTGATTCGAACGAAAATTCTATGAATTTGGCTGACACAACAAAATTCAAGACATTATCGCATAGCACGTGTGTGTAATCATGCGTTGACATTACGAGACATTAGAACCAACGATATCGAAACGCTTCATTAATTACTAAATAGAATGGCAACCAGTGATTTAACGTCTAATGTCATAATTTATTCAATATTCATTGCAATCATTTTCATAGAAATCTATTTACATTGACATTTTGAAGTTGAAGTCATTTTACGTTTCCATTCGTTTCAACGGTTGACACACACAATTGAAAAGGGTTGCGGCGCATACACTTGCAACCGTCAATAAAATCGTTTTTGACATTATTTGCATGATCGGCTGAGACTATTGACCAGAAAAAAAAAGAATCCAGCTTTATTTTATATTATTAATGGTCGAGTGTCTCGAAGCCACTTTCGGTTGGCATCTTACGAACAGCGGTTCTCGTCAAATCGATTCCAATAAATATTTGATTTTTTTATTCTAGTTGATTTCCAATGGCAGATTGAATGCGACAATCAAAGAAAATGATGATGAAAAATGACAGACTGAACCAAAAAAAAAGAAACAAATTATTTGGTAACATTTGTACGAATGTGTGGCTAATGGGAAGCACATTGGACAAACTGGCCACAATTGAAATGAATCTGACGAAATGACGTTGGTCTTTCTTCTACTTTGCGACTGCATGATTGCATTGGGCAAAGTGTTTCAGAATGTCTGTCTATCCGAATTTCAAATCAAAGTAAATGGCTTTCAATAAATATTCATTCAATCTTTTTCAATATCTTGTTGCGCCGCATTCATTCGTAAATAATTTTATGCAATGCTATTCATCTCTCTTTGTCTCTCTGGTTGTGTGTGTGTGTATTCATGGTTTTCATTCTGGCTGCATTTATTCGTCGCTTGCATTTGCTTTGAGCAATCGAGCAAAATGTGTGAAATCCGAATGATGCAAAATCTCATGCCACTCGATCCTGTTTCATTGTCGCTTGCACTGCACATTCACACTATATTGACGGTTGCCATCATCGTAATAGCAACTAAGACCTACACAAACACACAAACAGCAAGAGCGAGAGAGAGAGAGAGAAGAATTTATTCAATTCAATAAAAGTGAAAAGCAATCGAGATTGTATAGTGCTCTTTACCTGTGTGAATATATTACCTAGTGCCATTTTATTGACGCTCGCACACTTTCGACAGCTAATTCAATAAATCTTATCATCAACACAAATACACGCATACAACGAATGCCAATCGTTTATTGCCAACGGTAAGTGTGCATACCACAAATATAAATACATGTGCAACACGTTATTTGCATTTTATGAATTTTTTCCACGCTTTATTGCAAACACTTTTGTTGTTGTTCATCTTGACATATACGAAGTTTTTTTTATGAATTCCCTTTGATATTCAATTGCCATTTTCAAAAGAATCGGTAAAGTCTTTGTGGACCAAAAGATTATATTCTTTTATTGGAAACGAATTTCAATTCATTTTTATTACTTCATCTCCCGCATTTGCACACTGTGCTTTGTGTTCGTCTTTTGTTGTTTTCAAATCCATTTTAGCAGGTATTTTTTTTAAATGAAAACGAAATTAAATTCCGATGTTATGTCTGAGTCAATCTTATCCGCAGGCTACCTTGGTGAAGGATAAGGAAATTTGTTTGTGTCTTTGTTTAAAATTGCAAGTCAGAGTCCGAGAGATACCCGGTCTTTGTTTATTCAACCATCATCGAATTTGTTGACTGTTATATTTCCCGACCAAACAAAATATTGACCATTCTACATCGTTTCTTCCCATCAAATCAGCAAGAATGATGGCTGTTTTGATTTTCCACTTGATTTGATTAAGAAGAAGAGTGTAACATCTCGATGTAACATTACAACTTTCATTGTTTCGACGTTTATCACTCTTTTCTTTCGAGAAATATTCAATTAATCTTTTCACCATTTGCAACTAGTTACACACATTTTTACGCAGAGACAACATCTTGCCATATCGTTTTGTTTTTTTATTGTTTATTCTTCCTTTGTTGAATTTTGGTAATCATCATTAATCATCTCAATTTATGAGCATTAATCTCATCCAGCATCTTGGATTCATATTGCTTTTGTATTATATAATATAAGTGCATGGATAATGTGACCAACATGATGCTGAGACAAAATTTCCGATGAAATACAGAGACCACCACTCATCTCATCTAGCCTCTTTCACAAACGTTTTAATTGAAAGTAAACAAAATTGATGGATTTGTGTCGTGAGTTTGTCGAAGTCGATTCTACATTTAATTAGATATTTGTGTTGTTTTTCGACGCAAAACCGGTATTTTGATCGGATGATTGATAGAAATGGTCGTAAAAGCCTTTTTTTTATTATGAATGTCACATACATAAAAACGCATAAAAATGTGTGAGTTTTAAATTGCTAAAAAATGTCAAAAAATCAAAATCCAGTATAGCACCGAAATTATCAACCGGAAAGGTTGACTACGTTGAAACCCGTTTCGTTGATTGTTTACATTCTGATTCTATCGTCGATTCCCCTGCTGTGCTCTTGAGCATTCGGTCAGTGTTCAATGGCATAAGCACATGATATTCATGGTTGAATGAGCATTTGAATCAGATCTTGCTATCCGATCATCGTGTATTGCTTATTTGTTACTATATGATTAAAAAATTCA
This sequence comes from Contarinia nasturtii, assembly GCF_009176525.2. Taxonomy (NCBI): domain Eukaryota; kingdom Metazoa; phylum Arthropoda; class Insecta; order Diptera; family Cecidomyiidae; genus Contarinia; species Contarinia nasturtii. Next base: position 1,074,121 of record NW_022200178.1, on the reverse strand, counting down.
ATCTCATAAAAAAACGTAAAAGACTCTATCGTTCAGTCAGTAATTATGAATTCCCTTTTAAAATCTCGTACTTTATTTTCGTTAGATTAATATTTCTCAATTTTCTCAGTTTAATGAGAGAAAATCGGTATCTACAGCATTTAACGATCTAAAGTGTTTTTCATGCGGTCGATGATTGCTTGATTAGTATTCTAAGGAGAAAATGATGATGATGATTATCGTTCATCAGATGTCACTTATTGATTTGATGTGTGATCGAACCGCCTTATCATCATAGTCAAGGTGTTGCCATTGATTCTCGTTATTACATGCACCGATAATGAAATGTGTTGTTAGTTAAGTAAAAATGTCTAATAAAAAAAGGCAATGTGGTTGTAAAAAAGTCATAAATTGCAGTTAATCGAGATATTTGATCGCATGGAAATCGTCCATCAAAAATTCTTTGAATTGAGTGTTTTGTGCCCGTTGCACATGCGATTCTATGAAATTGACTCAAGTTATGCTTGTTAGTCGCACTCTATAAAATATTGGCTGAAGTTGTTTTTTTTTGCCTCTAAATGGCAAGACATTAATGTGTAGCTTGTGTGTGCGTTTGATGACAGACAGTGATTAAAATATTCATCGATTGCAGTTAAACGGTTTCATTTTGTATAAAAAGACCGGGAAAAAAACATTGTAATTATGCAATTACAAATTAGAATGGACAGTAAACAAGCACACTCAGAGTTTGTTGTGTTGTTTTTTGCATTCGCGGACTGAATGCGGAAAGATGTAGTGTGTGTTTGATCTCATTGCGAGCCATCAAAACTGGTGCAATTCATCATGATACTCCAGAAATATACAGCAGCCGAAGCAAAACAAGTGAAAAGACATTAAACGACAACGACAGACACATCGTAGGGCTTGTAGAAAAAAAACGGATTGCAACAAAGGGAGAGCTGCAGCAGTTTCGACGCGTTAAAAAAAGAATATACAAATAAGATAGCCATTAAAAATTAAATAGCGGTCATTATCTATATGGCTGATGTTGTTTTATCCCATGTTGAAGCAATTATAAAACGTGATTAATAAAATTTAAATTTAAATTACCCACAATACACACTGCACCAATGGATAAAATAATACACAGCATCGCGAATCGCGATCGAATGATTGAGTAATTTGTCAGGTTTACCAGTTGAGCTTTTGTTTGGTGAACAACTGCAGCTACTGCCGGTTCGATACGATTTCAAAGCACTGGACACACGCATGCACACGGTTAACATGCGCGATTAGCATAAAAGTGGTCAGTCCCAACGAAATCAATGAGTATACAAGATAAAACGATATCGAAAAACGCTCTACTAAATGTGCGGCCGTCTTTTAACCAAACCATTGGTCCTGATGTGGTAGCTTCAGTTTTTTTTTTATTTTGCAGCATGCACTTGCTGGTTTTCGCACTCTGCGCTTGCAACAAGATTGCTCGAAAAATGCGAACTTGTAATAAAATCGATTTGCTGATTTTCATCGACGATATGCATGGCATGCATATCAAACCACCCAAGTGGCCACGCCATCGCCCATAACTTTGAACACTTTGTTTGGCTCGGTTCGTTGTTGTTGTTGTACTTCTGAGACCGAAGACTCGTTTCTCAATTTTATGCATGCCAACGATTTTTATGTATGCCTCATTCTTTTCGATCATTTAAAATGCAATGAAAAGTATATGGAAATTGTTGGGATTTTAAATCATAAAATGACCAACCATTCGAGACACCAACGAAATTGAAGCGCTCATGATTTTTTCTTGTCGATGTGTGTCGCACATTCCGTTCCGTTAATTAAGTCATTTCTCGAATGTGTCATAAGCCGAAAAAACACACTAGTGTGCTTATGAACGTACAAATTAGCACGCATTATGTTTTTGAGCGGGTCTCTTATGAATCGGCAGACATTACAATTATGAATATAATATATAAATATTTTGCGTTTTATATGAACTACACACGCTACATGAATATTATTTATCTATACTTTTTATAATGCAAAAGATATCATCATACTCGCACGTGCTATTAGAGACACTACAAAATTCTCTTCCCAATGTGTGTGTGTATAGATACAAACAAAACGATTTAACCAAAAAACACTAGTATTTACCGCATTTTTTTGTTTGCTATTTTGTGCGGGCCATTTGGTTTGAGACGGGTGTGTACGATTCAACGATGAAAAAAATCGAATTTCTCGCACTTATAATATAAACAACTGTTTTACTCTGTAGACAAAAAAGCTTCGGCTATTCCTACTTACTATGTTCTCAACATTACGAAATAGAAAACCGATTGAATCGTTTATTTTGCTATTTGCTTGCGAATTCCATTGATTCTTTGCTAAATGTTACTTGAGATGAATATTGTAATGTTGATTGTATGGCAATTTGAATAGTATCCAAGAGGTTGCTGCGCTCTCACAAAATGAGTTATGTTCTTGGCTTTTTTTCTTCGCGAATTGAACATACACACATTTTTTTTGCTTAACTCACACCGATTCGCATCTTTTTTCTTTCTTTCATCTCTCAAAACCGAAATTTAAATAGCAACATCTGTTTCACGGCACACGTATTTTGCAATAATTCTTTCTTTTCAGAATTTTCGAGGTAATTTTGCACATATTTTTATTGACACATGACGTTAGCAAATGACTATACTTTTCCAAACTCTGTGTTCAAACCGTTTACGTTTGTTTCTTTTTTTTTGCGTTGTCGTTTTAATCGTTCGGTTACGCTTTTGCATGAAATAAAAGTGTTTTGATGTTTTAAAATTTTTGCAACTTTTTCGGTCGTACGATGCAAACGATAGAAAAATGTATATAAATATTCATTATGCGGCGTGACTGTTTTTTTTTTCTAGCACAAAATGTGCTAATCTTTCTTCCGAAAGTATTCTTTTGATGGAAATGTGTGTTGGTGTTTTTAGCGAAATTTGTTCAAATCACTCATTTTTATTGGATTCTCCGCCTTTTTTCTCGTCTGAAAACTAAATTTACTGTTTAGCTACGTAAATTGAGTGAATTTATCATTTGCTGGTAGCATCGAACCATAGCCTATCGCATTCATATTTTTCGGGGTAACTGCATTATGATATTGAAATTGGTAGTGGCGCCGAGTGTACATTATCTGAAATTACTTGGAAGAGCCCGACATTCGGTGTGGGTTTTTTTCGGTTCTTCCACACTGAAGTGTGTGCATTAAGAAAGTGCAGTACGAAGTTTTCGGTGATTATGAAATAACCACAAGGAAATAACGATTATGGCGGTTGTTGTGTATTCTAAAATGAGAACAATGAGCAATATCACGATTTCTTGTATTGCACAATTTCAATAAACTTGTGCGTACACGCTGTACAGCAAACGCGCGTTGTCTCTTTGTTTATCGTTCGGTTTCGTTCTGAAAATGCAAAAACATTGAAAACAATGAGCTCATTTTATGCCTTAACATTAAAACGAACCAAAATGGCTCGAGCATAAATGAACGTAGAGAAAAAGAAGACGACAACGACGACGGTAACCAAAAAAAAAAAAAAAATGTGAGTGGCCAAGCAACAATCAAATGCATTTGGATTATACTCTCATCGCCACATTGCCATACGAATGGCGTTATGGCAGTATTATTTCTTCTCTTTTTTTGGAACATGTAGAAAATGGCGAACATAAGCAAACCATAAAACGAAAACAATAACAAATATGTTTGACTTTTAACGCAATGAGCGCAATAATAAATAATAATTGTTTTCGTTGTCGTCGGTTGTTTTCATAGTATTTTTCATTCATTCAGTGTGTGTTGGCTCAGTGAGTCAGTGTATGTGAGTCACTGTTATGTTTGCATGATGCTTGCATATTTCGCAAGCTCATCGAAAACTTGAAAGCAATCCATTGGCAAAACAGTTAGCCCAAAGAATATATATGTGTTTCTTGAGTTTGTGTATAATTGTTTGCGAATGATTCTTGAGATACAAACAAAAACCAAAACGGTCAAAGCAAAACAATCACTTTTAAACAGTAGCATCAGCATTCAAAAAGGTATTTATGGTGCGTATACCTTCAAGAAATTAGCCGACGTTTGCGGTTTTTCTGCTATTATAAATTGTTGAGGGTTTCGTGTTTTCTTTCTTAAACTTTGTTGCATAAACAATGTGGCTCTTTTCGATTAGTTCTATGGTCGTTTAAAATGCACAGCATTTTTTTACCGTTGCCATCGCCCATCTTCTATACGGCGAGTGTGAGACAAATTGCGAAAAATTCTTTGTGCTTATATTATGCAAAACAATATGCAAATGAATTTCTTAGACAAAGTTTTTATGTTTGTACAGTAACATCATGTCACTGCATTCCACGTTTGTTTCGACATTTCGGGTCATTTTCTCATTTCGGTCGTCGGTTCGTTTTTTTTTTCGTCACTACCATTGTAGTACCAACAGCATTGGTTGAATTAAAATGCGCTTTTTTGCACATTTAACAATTACATCGATTGAAATTGTGTTGTTGGAGCATTTGATATGCATCTATTCGCACTCATGTTAAAGCAATTACAGTCGGGCGCGGTTTGCATATTAAATTTTTTTCCTCGATTGAAATCATTATACTACATTGAATTGTATGAGTGAGAAAAAAACGAACGAAATCTAAAATCTTGTAGCCGCGTGCCGAGTAAATTCTGAAACTATTTTTAAATTGATTGAAATGAACTCGCGCACTCGAAATGGGCAGCTTGGACGGTAAATATTGCGCGATTAACCGATGAAATTGAATGTTTATGTTATCGGCTATAAATAATACGGTTTGAGTTCATGGACCAACCATATTATATTTTATGATGCGAACCATTCACACACAGTCGGCTAATTCAATATAAATGCGATTGCAAATGAATTCCGATTTGGAGTGTGGCGAAGTGTTAAATCGTCTGATCCATTCAAATTCGATGACATGCGTAACATACAGTCGAACTTTTAATTGAAAAGGGATTTCTTTTTCGAAATGTGCCGTGTACTTTATCCAAAGGTAGTAATTATGTTTAGATTCTTGTACTTATCACTATGTGTCCATGGGGCTATTATAAATGATACGATTCAGTTGGGCTGGCCAAAATCGTAAATCATCTTGAATGGCATAACCATTTACTCACCTGAAAATAGATAAATAATTACAAACATATTAATCAAATTGGTTAAATGGAATTCCGAAACTAAATTGTTGGTTCTTTAATTGAAATTTATTACCAACTCAAAGTCAATTTGTTTTCAATGGCATACAAATGGGAGAGGGAGAGTGGGGACAGAAAAAAAAGTGTCTAAATATTATTTGCGAATGAGGTGGCTGTGAATTGCGACAACCATGTAGTCGTTGATTAGATCAATTGCCCGCAATTCAATTCAACTTCACTTTTGGCATAATTTAAAGCGGTCTTTATACGACGATCATCTACCAACTTACTTAAATTTTCAAGTCTTTAAAACATGTTTTATTGGTTCATAAAAATGAGCGTTAGCATTCATTCAGTTGATTTCATTATCGTTTCATTTGATTTTACAACATTCTGCTCATTAGAGCACTTTTATTTGCACATTGGCCATAAATATTTCTCTCTGCATTCTGCAATTTTATTCCTCTTACTCTCTTCGACGATTTCATTTCTTTCTGACAGTGTGTATTTTTCACGCGGTTGTTCTCTTTCTTTTGACGTGTCCCACATTGTGGCGGTGTGCATGCATATATTTAGCCCAAACACATCATCAATGCAAATATATCGACGATTTGCGCCGAATATAATACCGATTGAAAAAAAGTGGTTTAATAATCGCTATTTGCTATCACGACAAACGCGATAATATGAGCTGGGATAAAATAAAAACCAGTTTGAAAATCAGCCGCTTATTTTTTTTCGACATGTGATCATCGCGTTTCGTTCATTTGTGTCATTCGTAAATTGAATTTTGAACGTCGTGAAATACACAACATAAATTTGCATTGTACGAACGCTTGCAACAGCAACAATTGTTGTGTTTTTTTCTTTCTGTCTATCTCTCGATGATGTTGTCTGTGCAGTTCATGTGAATGAAAAATCGAAAACAATAAATCGATATCGCGCACAGCGGAAGTTTACGAACGAAATAAACAAACGACAAAGAAAAAAACGAATCAATACCAAGGCAAAAACCAAAATATATCGAATCCAATTCAAAGTCAAGAATTGTAATTGAATATAATTGTGTATTCAAACGACGTAGCCGAAGTAAATGAAATGATGATTGTTTCAGATAGTGAAAAAAAAGCGAGCCAAACGTTTGTTTACATTTGGTTGGTTCGAAACATGAATCGATTGCATCGACACAACGTGTATGTATTGTTCAAAATTTCATACGCGTTTCGTTCGTATCGCTTTTTTCGGTGTTTAGCACCATTTTAGTGTTGGTTTATGTGTGATGGCATTGGCATTATATCTTGTTCCCGGATCGTGCACGAATCGCACGACTCTTTTTTTGGTTCGCAAATTTTACGGCGCAAGAAATGACGTTTGAAAAATTGATTTCAATTTTGAATATTCGATGGAATTTGAATGTCGAAATGTAGACTGTTTGATATTTAAGTTTTTCAAGCCACAATTCGAAAAGATTTTCTCATCAGCCGCTTCGAAACGAACTTCGAAACTTGATATTCAAACTTCCAAAAAAAAAAAATTCAAATGGATTCAATTGGCCCAGATTTGTATATCCAAAAACGTCACATTTGCAGGGCTATTGGCCTCGTTTAATTCAATTTTCAAATGAATTTTGAATTAATTTCCAGCAAAACGCTGAACTTGAATTATGTATTCAATAGCACACACAAATAAATATAGACAAAGCGCCAGAGCGTAACAAAACTGGTGAGAATGGAGAAAGTGTCACATTGAGCGTCTACAATGTGTATAAACTTTTTCCATAGAAATCGCTGTATCTAAATAGAAAACGCCATAATTTATGCAAAACACCAAAAAACACATATCAAGAGATAGATCGTCGCCTAGAGAATTTAGCCTACGAAACGATTGAGTGCACAGTTGAGCGCGTGCCACATGTGTTCATTAATGCATGTTGAAACAAACGCTCGATTGCGGCAAAACAACGATGCACGCTAAATAGCAGAAGAAGAAAAAACGTAACAATGTCAGTGTGCGAAACGTTTTTGAAGTTGGTGCAGTTTTTTTTTCGTGGCATTTAAAATATATAAAGTCAATTAAAATGCACTTGTAGCTTCTAAAGTGCGGCTTTGGTTCAACACGACAACAGCATGACTTTACATATGGGATAAAGTCATATGCAAATGTTTGTTCAGTGTGTTATAAAATCGTTGCAATTTGTTGTATTGAATATTTAAATATGGTGTACCGGTAAATGACGTAAATACACTAAGCACTGTGTGTCGTTCGTTTCGATTTAAAAACGAGATAAAAAAACATATATATCGTATACACAAATTGCTACTAAAAGCGTTACTTTTGATTCATTTGCATAATTTTTACACGCTTTCCAACATACATGGGGCTAATTACGTCACTGTTCTATGCACTTGCGGTATTCGTTTGAAACTGAATTGTTTCGGTAGCAAACTGGTTGAAATCAAGCCTTTTGGGAGAGTTGATTGGTATTGATCATTTTAATTTTTGTCTATTAAAACAACGATTTTTGTTGTTAGCAAATTATGAACACTTAACGATCGATCAATGCATCGCAGTAGAATGATATATGAACTCTTGTGCGCGTTATGCGAATTCTCCAGTATTTGTAACCACAAAATTCAATCAAAAAGTCATTGGCACACAATTTACAGTGTTTGACTTATTGCGGTTCAAGAATATTTGAAATTACCATGAAATCATCTTTTAATCGATTATAATTTGTATGTGATATACCGACTTTTCAACAAAAGTTTATTCCATTATCGAAGAAAACTTTTACATTCAACATGTTTGAATACACATGACGCGAATGAGTTCATTCACACTTACATACACTCCCATTCGAATCAGAAGTTTTCCATCGTGTATTGATAAATATGACTGCTTTAAGTTTTTATAGAATCGATTAGAATTGAAATGAAGAATTGCTTATAAAGTTATTTGTGCAGTTTCTGACGTTAAGAAACTCTCTCAATTTGATGATGATTCAAGTGGAGCGTATGCGAATTAAAAGATGTTATTTGAGAACAAAATTAATTATATTCGGAGCTTAGCTAGACAATGATATTCGCTCAATGTGATCAATTCAAAAATTATAATTTATAAAAACTTGAATGCATGAAGCTCTGTTGCAATTTTTTCTCTAAGCAATTTTTTTCTATAAAGCGTGTTACTTTCTTACGTATAATTCGTTGAATATAGACAGTCAAAAAGCGTCAAAATAATAAAAACAACGACAAAAAAGAATATATAAGAGGCTAAGCCTGCCAAACATGTGCTTAATTCAAATTTTCCTTTGTGAAATTAACGAACTGTTTTCGCCATTGATACTTTGTTGTTTTGTTTTTTCATAAAAGGAAAGTAAAAATGAAGCTGAAAATAACTAGTTTGTTCATACTTTTGGTAAGTGAAATCCTTTGTTTGTAAATCAACATTTATTGAAATATCTCTCTTCTCATTTTTATAGGCTTCGGTTACTTTGATAGGTAATTTAAAGCTTATATGTCGAGCAAACGAATTGGTTTTTCATTTAAATAAAATGTCGTTTTTACAGAGGCTATGCATATGGCAGCTTCAAAAAGTAGACTGATTTATATAGCAAATGTTGATGTTGGTTATAGTGAATTTAAAGAAAGCAAAAATATATTGAATGAAGCCGATTGGAAAGCAAGGTATTTTCGATCCTGTCACATGATTTTAGCTGGATAAAATATACTTTTGAATTCTTTCTTTAAAGATGTACGTACAAAAAAGATGGTCTTCCAGACATAAAAAAAGTTAAAATGGTCAGACAGAAGTCCATGCGAAGTGGCAACGTTGATTATAAGTGAGGCGAAAGTTCTTTAATATGATTATTTCATTCCGTATTTATTTTTATTTGGATTTATTTATTTAAGAATTATGAAAAGTGCTGCTGACATAAACGCAATCGTTGCCAGTTATGAAAAGAGTCACAACGAAGCGCTAGAAAAGAACGAAGTAACTTATGACAAGGAATGTTTCAGAAAGTAAGTTCAAGGAAGTTGGACGTACGTTTGGATTTGCACACATTTCTTGTATTTTTATTGCAGAGATAAAGCGCTACTTGAAGAACAAGCTGAGAAATTTTCAAACTTATATACTTCGTAAGTATCATCAATTTATCATGAATCGGGAAATATTAATATATTATTTTCGTCGATAGAACTACCGAAGCCGATAAACGGACACAAATTGAAAACATTTGCGATGACATTTTCACGAATTTGGCCATTATGAGAACCAGCATTTACATGCACAAATGGATAAAAAAGGCAACATCGCTTGTGGCTGCAGTGGGTGGAGCAGTCGTCGGAGGTGTTCCGGGAGCCGCAATCGGAAGTGGTGTCGGTTATCTCGCCGGAAGATCATTCATCAGAAGAAATATATAACTATTCAATTTCAATGCAATGCGATTCTTGTGCAAATTAACGATGATGATAAAATAAAAGAAACAACATTAAATTTGACAAACAATGATTATGTCAACATCACAAAAAGGATGCAAAAAACAGTAACAAATACTGAAACACATTTTGTTCCGCTTGGTTGCTTTCGACCAACGTTGAAGTCATTCTTGCAATTAATCTCTTGCTCAATCTACGATTTTAAAAGGTAGCTATTTTTAATGGAGTACCTATTCAGTATATTGGTGCATTTATTAGAGATCAACTTCTGTCTATCATAAAATATTTAAATGAATAAAAAAAATTGTACCAGACTGACTTTTATGACTGAGAATTATGCTTATAACTTTTAAGCAATAACAAAAAATGAATATGATAATTCAATTGATGCAAATGAGTGCCATAATACAAATGTTGCATCATAATTAATTTAATTTATTCAGACTAAAGATCGTCGAAAAACATGTGGCGTACGTCATTTGAAACGTGTATATAATTCGGTGTGGATCAACAAATTTACGTTTAAATAACACAGAAAATGAAATTATAAATTATAATTTATTACAAAAAACGTAGTTGACAAAAAATAAAATTGAAAAAAGCGCGTCACATTCATAGTCGATGAAAAATTCAAAGTTTATAATTTATCAACAATATAATTTTGCGTCATATTAGTCACAAAAGATGGCAAAATAATACCAAAAAAGAATATATAAGCGAGAACTTCTTGAATGTGTTCCATTTGAATTTTACTGTGTGAAAATAACGATTCATTTTTTTTGTTATTGTTCTCATTTTAGTTAGAAAGAAAATGAAACTCTTAATTACTCTGACTTTTCTATTTGGACTTTTGGCAAGTGAAAACTTTTCCATTTTGTGTCTGAACATTTATAACATTTTTTCTTCATTTTTTCTTCATTTTTATAGGCTTCAGTTATCATGATAGGTTAATTTCAAAAAATAATTTCTATTATTTCAAAACGTAATTAATTTTTCATCATAAAATGATTTTTTTAAATCTATTTGCAGAACACTCAAAAAGTGGAATGGTTTTCATAGCGAATGTTCAAGTTGATGAAAGTGTTGTTAAAACTTCCAAAATTGAATTGGGTCATAGTGCTTGGATGGAAAGGTATATTCATCTTCAATTCTACAACATTTTTCATGTAATACAATACATTTTGCGACTCTATAGATGCACTTATAAGGAAGATAGAATTCGAGATCTGGCCAAAGTTAAACTGGTCAGACAGAAATCCTTGCGAACCGCAAATGTAGACAGAGGGTGAATAGAAGACTTCGTGAATTTATTATTATGAACATTTATTCATCTATTTATTCATTTAGCATTTTGAACTGCATTCAATGTGTAAATCGGGTAATCGACACTTTTGAGAAAAGACATAATAACGTTGGGAAAAAAATACCAAACGGTATTTACGATATCGGTTTATATAACAAGTAAACAACAGAAAAAAGAAATAGCTCCCGGGTATTTTTACAATTTTCACTTATTTTGCAGAGATATTGCGCAGTTTGTGATAGAAGCTAACATACTTTCAGATATATACATTTCGTATGATATTTTGTTTTGCTTATTGATTTCATTCGTTAAATAATTTTATTTTTCCGAATAGAACTACCGAAGGCGCTAAACGGACACAAATTGAAAACATTTGTGAAGACATTTTCACAAATATGGCAATTATGAGATCTAGCATTTATATACACACATGGATTCCAAAGGCAACCGCAGCTGTAACAGGAATAGCTGGTGCATTTATCGGCGGACCACCTGGAGCGGCTTTCGGAACTGGTATGGGATACTTGGTCGGAAAATCGTTTATCAGAAAGGATCAATGATTTCAATAGATTAACGATTTCAATAAATATTTATATAGAACTGATGTTTAGTTGTTATTCCCGAATTATTAATGTAAATTGATCGAAAAACGAGTCCTTGCGATAAATAGTTAGGGAATGGCGTTCATTGTTTTTACCAAATGTTTTATTTTCGCAAAATATTGACAAAGTTTGGGTAATCGTCCTATTAAAATTGAATACAAATACCACGATGTTATTTGAGTAAACATTTACAATATCATCACTTATATAAACAATGGCAATCATTTGTTTCGAAGTTTTATACCTTTATTGGTTTATTGAGAGTAATTGAAATGTGAATTTCGTTCCCTTCATAACTCACTTGGAGTGCAATAATATTTTCGCTTATTAAACACACAAAGCTTACATTTATTGCTACACAATCGCCTGTGTATTCTATTTATTTCAAACAGACAATATAAAAAGCGAGCCCTTGTTGTTTTCACACGAATCATTGAACTACTAAGTATTGTTTTTATTTCTAAAGCTCCGTCTCACCTCCTGAGCTGTGTGGAATTTGGCAAAATCAATTCGTTTTAAAAACATTTGTTAAGAGAATTTCCCATAAAATCAACAACAAAGAAAGTCCAATGCGATAGCATAGGTGCTAAAATAAACATGAAGCCTAAGCTAGATTAATGTGTGAACCATATAGACGAATAGCCGATAGAGGCGTAAAGATCAAAGCAATTGAGATGGTTCTCATAATGTGAATATTCACAAATTCACACATTTCCATAAAAGCGATTGGTGTGGCACATTGAGCACACAGCTTTGTTCCATTGCAAATGTGCATAATTCTTTTGTGATGTGCCCTTTTCATCCATTTTTATTTATATCTATTCCAGCTATTTTCAATTGCACACTGGATTTTTATGATGCGATGAAATAAAACATAATTTAAATAAAAAAACATCGACAAACGAACTAAGGCTGAGGTAAATAAACACATCGGCTCCAAAATAGAAACTGAACATCAAAAGACGACTGCATCCAGTTATCAATATGAATCACCATCACGATACTTTAATCAAATATACATTGCTTCGCATCGACTGCAGCAACTAACATCTGCTGCAGCAAAAAAAATGCGATCATAGATCAAAATTTAATGGAAGCCGATGCAAATACATCTTTTCGCATCCATTCCATATTTTCGAAACGATCCCGAATGGATTCGACTTCTCTGCGCCATTTTTAGTGCTTAGTCGGACAGTTTCTCGCGTAATGCTAAATTAAAATTACACATATAAATAAATGAAGAAGATAATAAAAGTGCATACGAACACAGTGAACAAAAATAAATTCATAAAAGCGTCTAACGTTTGGCTCTCTCGGTCTTTTTGATGCACTGCGCCATTCCAATCTTCGCGTTGCATTCTCGTTCTAATAACTAGCTTAAATAAACATCACGAATCTGAATGCATAATATAGTGTATGTATTATTCTTTGTTGGTCTCGAAGATTTTGTGCTATTAAAACTTATGAATTTTTAGAGCTACGGCGAAAAAAACAACAACAACACACAACGTTCATCATTTTCTGTATATGGTTATATACCCGGTGCGCACGAGTTCCATTTGACATGTCGAGGAGTGTGTGCGAGCCGAGAAATAGAATAACCGCTAATTTATACCTCGATGTGTGAATTTATGGAAGTTCAGTACACATTTCAACATTTTCAAACGATCGTTAATATTTTATGGGTCCAATGGCTCTCTTTTGCCCGGTTTTAAGGTGCTGCCATAAATTCTTACGTTTTGCTTCTACTAATTTTGTTTCCGCCTTTTGTAAGCACTAAATTAAGAAGTTTGAGAATCGACATTCATAATAATAGATTTTATTAGAAATGTTTTACTTCAATTACTCGATGAGGCATGAGGGTTAAGAAAAAACGGTCAATTACGGCTTTTGTGGAAATTCAAACAATCAAACGGCGCCCGGTTCCTTTTTTTACAGAAATAATTCGTACATTCGTGTTGAAAAGTGAAATAATGAAGGTAACAAAACAGGTAAACCTTCACTTTTTCCGTAAAACATTTGTTAGCCTCAATGAGTTTCATTTTTGAAGAGGAAAAAAAGATAAAATGCCTTTTCAAATAGATATAATGGACCATTATTAACCATTTCAATTTGTTGGCAGTGGTTTTTCAACAATTTCAATAGTTAAAATTTATCGAAATCAATGCGTGCTAAGCTAAGCATTGCTTACTGTCTATACAATTGTGAAATCAGTTTTAAAATCAATTTCTATCGGTGATTTCAATCTACCTACAAAAATGGCGATGAAAATAAGCGATAAACATACTCTGTGTACAATTGAATGTTGTTGGATACGTACACATGTTCATTCGGTGGCATAAATTTCACCACAAAATAAATGATTGGTCAATGAAATGGCATAAATGTTATTTTTTCCCATTGACATTCTTGTTCGATTGCAACCGGACAAGTTGAGCGCTGATCAAATGTGATTTTTGTGTCCAATACGAATGCCGAACAACAGGAAAACATGAAAGTATTTATTTGTTTATCTCTCTCTCTTCCTCTCTTTCCACCTCTCTTCGTGTTCTTTGGCACATTGAATGGATATTGAAGTGCGCTTCGGTGCCGCGCAAATGAAGAATAAAAATGATTTAATCATTTGTTGGTGCTCGATTGTCGTGTTGCAGTCGTTGTTGTCATTCATTCATCAAACATTCCATATGCCATATACGGACGACTTGATTGTTGACTGAGTGATTTATGGTGCAGAATTCAATTTGACGCAGTTATATGTTGGTCGCTCTTACTAGTGTGCTCATTGAATATAATTTATGGATTTTTTTGGTTTGCATCATGTTTACATGGGATTGTTGTTGTGTCCACAATCAAAACAAAGAACTACCAGTATAATTTGAATTTCTTTTTTTTCTCGTAAAAAAACAACTCTTCCGAAAGATTAAGTGCGTCGAAAAGTGCAGCGAAAAATTCAATTTGTTTATTCTACTGTATTTGGACATTTACATTGAGCCGGATTTGCTGACATGCGGATAATTCACCGAAAACATTCAATCCAAGCATTTTTCAGTTTATTCTTATTTAAATGTCTAAATATTTATGTTGCACGACTCTATGGTACCAGCACACCAACTGCACTGATGCAAAACAATGAAGCAAAATGAAGTTATCGCAGAGTTAAACAATGCAAAAATCTCTGTGAGCCGAACGAAAAACGTTAGAAAAAAAAAGTTGCGTTCGGGAAAGGAAATTGTTCGCATTCTTGCCGAGAATGGGCACGCAATGGTCGGGATAGTCAAAATGCGATTCGATGCCGTGACTTCAGTCATCGCCACCAAAAATGGCAGTGGCTAAGGTCATGGCACTCATACGCTTCATTCGGCGTTCGAACTTCAAAATATACATTGTTATATTGATTCAACTACTGACAACAATATCAATAAGAGCTGCAAATCTTTCTCCTTTATCTTCACTGTACTTGTGTTGCATTTTCTGTGGCTAAAATTCGTTTTTTCCTTTCTTCGGTTGCAAGTGCAGTATTTGCCACTGTTCATTTGTCTGCACTTTTTTTGAGTTTTTTTTTAAGGGGGCTTTGTGTGTGTGCAATTTGCAAGCATAAATTCCGTCAAGACTATGCAATTCGTGTTTATTATATGCAATAAATGGCAGTGGCAATCGGTAGTTTGTTGAATTATTGCTGGAGGACTGCGTTTTTCTTGAAAATCATTTCGACGAAGATTCAATGATGCGCCTCGCTTTTTGATTCGTGGTTTTTTCGCTTTCCATTGTTTGGCATTCATGTGCACCATTAGCAGTAAGTGAAAGAACAATTGCCTCCGTGTTTCACAACTAATCGCCAATTTTCAAGCTCAATTTTGTGCAATTTTCTACACAGAGAGACATAAAGGAGAAAAAAAGAGGAAAGAGAGAGAGAGAAGCAGAATACGATAAAGCGCAAAAGAATGCACTTCTAAAGTGGTGATTAGATTGAGAAAATTCCACGTAATTATAGAAATTTTTGCGGTTATTTACGTTTCTATTTGCGCCCTTTCTTACGAAAATGACAGCAACCAGCACAGAAAATGTGTCTAATCGCCATTTTCAATCTACATATCTGTTGATTGAAATAGTCAACACACACACAGCACTGACGGATTTAAGTGAATGCGGGTACCTTCGTTTCCATTTTACAAAACGACGCCTGTTTACCCGTTGAAAATGAAATGTTTAAGTCGATTAAAAAAGATATCAATCAACTACTAAATGCCATGGAAAATTGGCCACCATTTAATTAATGCCAATGAAAATAATGGTTTCAAGAATGAATGGCAAACAAAAAATCCGCACATTCATATCGGCTCGGACAATCTAGAATATTTTCATTTTCAATAATGACTTTACATTAATTTTTCCATCATTTATGATAAAGCAATCACTTAATTGAGTGACTCACATTGAAATTTACAACGATATTTCGAGTAAATTGAATATATACGGAATATTTAATGAATTCATTTTTATTTCACACTACCCACCCCGCACACACACACGCGCTTCCACACAGAAAAATATTTCCAATATATTTTCATCCGAAAATCATTTATTTTATTTATTGTGTGAGTTGTGACAGTAAAACCAAACTAACTGTTGAAAATGTAATATGAATAATTCATCCGATACGTGTAGGTTTGACCAGTTGCCAATGCTCTTTAACATATCAATTTATGCAGTTTTAACGCCAAAAAATGTCATGAGGAAAAGTCATTAATAATAACAATTTTCATTACTTGCAATAAATTTATTAATATGAATATGTGTCTTTGTGTTTGTGCCTGTGTCTGCGTTTTCAGTTGCAATAACATCGGGTATTCTGTAGAATGGAAAAATGATAGCTATAAAATACCATCGGGCAGACTGCAATATACGAATTCTGTTTAAATAACATCATAAAATAAAATCGAAGCATGAAACAGTCGAATGGTATGATGGAGCAGAAAAACATCGAACAAAATTACTCATGACCAACGAAAAAAAAGAATGCATGGTTTGAAAGTGAAAAAACAAACAATTTCGTCATGTTTATTATGGTCCCGGCATTCAATTATTAGCATTCGTTTTGGATGCTGTTTGAAATCATTTATAGAATGACGAACGGGCCAATAAACGAATCAAATGAGAAAAAAATGACGAGATTTTGCATCTGCATCGAAAATTCAATAATTTCCAAAGCGACCGCTTTGTCAGAATTTGAAAAACAAAAAATGAAATGAAAGAATTCGGTTTGGTGTTTTCGGTGTTGCAGCAAGAGGGCTCAGGGCGTATAAAATGCATGCAAACCATGAAAATTAACAGATTTATGCTTGAAGGCTTTAAATTAAACGCAAAATTGTTTCGGAAAAATCGTTTAAAATCACTGCAGTTTGTGTTTTGGGTGTATCAACGACGAACAAAAAAAAGTCATCGGAATTTTTGTTCAATTATACGGTTTATTTCAATTCCACCTGCACTGATATTTGATTTTCAATTTCGAGTAATGCAAAAATATCCAATATGATCTCGTTTCGCGGAAAAAAATGTATTTACGTGAAAATCGTTCATTTTTTTTCGGTTCGATAAATTCTAAAATGTTTTTTTTTTCTTCGGTGATTTGACATTTTCACTAAAATTCCGAGAATTTTTTTCGGTTTGGTTAACGAGGAAAAACTCACCGTATTCAATGTTGTGTCAACCGTAGCATAAACTGGTTCATTGCCATCTGATTCGCTGAAACTGGATCGTGATGAAACTGATTCGCAACGTGGTCGTTCATTTAGCCGAACAATCGATTGACTTTCACGATTTTGCACTAATTTTGTTTCGCCATTTGTTTGCAAATGATTTTCATTCGTTTCATTTGGTTCGGTTTCGAAAATCTCAACGGATTTCACAATATCATTATGATTGTGGTCAAGATCAATGATTTCGCGTGGTTTTGTTTCGCTTACAATAACATTTTCGTTTATATCACATTCAACAACTAATTCTAATGGCGTTTTCGATAACAATTCACTGTCACTTTGTACAAGACGTTCTGGTCGTTCCTTATCATCATCGCCATCCAAATCGATGGCATCGTCTTCGCTGTAGCATCGTTCCCGTTCAAAATCGGCATTCATTTGCTCTTTGGTTAATTTGGATGCATTTAAAATGCCCGACACTGATTTTGCAGCTTGAATTGCTGGATCGCTGTCGCTTTCATGGATGCGCAATTCAATCGTTGGTTCACTGTGAATATCGACGACAATGCTTCGATTCATGAAACCATTGGCACCATCGTCGTCGAATGATTCTTCGATTTTCAGAATTTCATCGTATGACAATTGACTTTTGTCACTGAATGTATTATTTGTATCGATTGTCAGACCCGGGCTATCACCACATATTGCTGGCTCATCGACTGTTGTATTGCTTAGCACATTGAATGCATCGCTGATCGATGGTGATGTGGCCGATGCATGATCGGGTTCATCAACGTTCGATGTTTTTATAATTGGAATTTTCAATGCGATTGCAATGTCTTCATCCGAATCCGATAGTTCGATATCATTTGATTGATCACGAAGGCGTTCCAATGATCTTGTTCGTCGTCTTTTCTGCTTTCGTTCGACATTTGATGGCGCCACGGCTTGGTCTTCGGTGTCATGTTTGCTATCATCTGCGTTGGGGTCATCTCGTTTGATTGGCGGTGGTGGTGGTGGTGGTACTGGCGGTGGAACTGGTAATGGCCGTTTTATCGCTCTTGGTGACAACGGCAATGCAAATGAGTTCGCCTGTTTTTCATCGCATTTTTCCAAATTGGCAAATTTTTGCCGATTATAATTGTGCGCATATACATTTGGGAATGTGTGTTTCTCACCACCTTTTGCCCATTGTTGTGCGATTATATAACTCGTATCTGTATAACGTATTTTCGCCTGAAGGAAAATTTAAGTGATTAGAACATAAAGTTAAATTGAATAAGTTTTTAAGTGTTTTTTTCTTTCCTTTTTTTTACTTCTTCGCCGTTTAGTTTTATTTGATTTTCAAATTTAAGTTTTTTTCTCTTCAAATCAATGTTCAAAGCCAATTTTAACTTGGAGCCAGAATTTAATTGATTTTTTTTTTACTACAACTGCAACCGAAATGCATTTGTCTCAGAAGAATCACGAAAAATAAACAAAACTTCAATTTTTTCTTCGGTTCTTGTGTGTAAAACGCATAGATCCCAAAAACCAAACGTTGAATGAATTTGTTTGTAAATCGTTAAAAGACTCATAAATCAGAATCATTTTTCAGTCAATTTGTTTGAAAGTCACACCTTTAATTGTGATTTCCATTATGAGTGTTGTATGCGGCGCGTCAGACGTTAAAAAAGACTGTATGGTTTCTTTTGAAAGATTGCGGTGTCGTATGTTAGAAGAAGAGTCTCGTTAGAACGATAAATGAAATGTGCACGGGTCAATGAGATTGAAGGCCATTCGGTCGGTACCACATTACTCATCAGTCGAGTGAAATATGTTCATTTTTTCCCCTCTCGAAATGAAGAAATCTCGGCAGAGAAAAAAAAAGTTTTAAATGAAACATTATGTTGAAGAAAAGAAGAAACAACAACCAAAAAAAAATCGCCGAAACAACAAAGAATCGTATGAAACACGTTGAATTGAATATGTGATTAGTACGAAAGCCGTACGCGCGCATGGTATTCAATGCAAAAGCAGAAAAACGTGTTTCATTCATTCAATTATCTCGTTGCAGAGATCGGTTTTCGCATGAAGTTCTAGTTGATGTTGTAATCGGAGTAGAAGAGGTTGTGAGCTTCGCCAAACTATATTGTGTGATTCATGTTGTTTCAGTCGTACCAGTCCAACCGACGATTTCACTGTATTTGGTATTCAATTAACATTTTGAATTTTGTTTCAATTTCCCTGGTATTGTGGTTTTCGAAGCACACAACAAAAGACACACACAGCCCGAATAATGGTGCTAGTTATTTTCAATTTGAAAGCGCGTAGTGCGCGAGCGCGCGCTTTCATGCATTTGCAATTAAATGCATTTCTCTTAGCTCTTTTTCTATCAAGATATTAAAAATCAACAGTAATTGCCATTTTAGCCCCATTTTTCGCATCACAAATGAATTGCTGGTAGAAAAGTTCACTAAAAAAGGCGGCATTCATTTATTTAATGGCAACTAAATTAAATGAAATTTCAAAGCAATGAGCACAAACGCCAATTTAACAGTAACATGCTCTTTTTATGCATAGATTTAAATCAGTCGAAGCTGTTCTGCGATTTACGACCGCAAATTGTAAATTCATACTGAATTGAGCCCAAGAAATCAATGAAAAATTTACTCCAAATTTCAAATGGATGACCCGGTGGCTGTAGCAGAAAAACAATGTACTACCAACACGCGACTTAATTAACAAGCCGATTTTATTTACCTTTGATTCAAAGGCTTTGAAGAAAAGTCGCGTACCGACAATCAACCGATGAATTTAAAATACGAAAATTGCGCTTTTTTGGCGAAGCTACCACGGTATGTAGAAAGTATGTGCTGCGGTTTTTTTTTGTCTGAATAAACATATTTTTTTTCCCACTATCAGCAAATTGAATCTGTGATTTCTTTTACTTAGTGAATTCATTAAAGCGAGAGGTTTATAGGAAAATTCGACGAAAGACGGTAAGTCTTAAAAGAGGTTGTGCCTTAAAAGAAAATAGACGCATCGAGTGAATGGAACATTATTTGCTAAAAAGGAAGATGTTAACCGCATTATCCTTCCCATTGAATTTTTAATTTATGCAAATTACTTGAATCAACAGAGATGCTTCCATTGAAGCAACAGATTTATCCGATAAAGAGTTCTTGGCCATCGCATACGTAGATGGTATACCTAAATGAATATTCTACTTTCTTTTAAATGGAAAAAAAGAAATTGTGAAATTAGAATGAATAAAGCGAAATGATTGCCAGCGATAGCTCAAAAAGTCAATGTTCCGCATAAATTCGACTATAATATGGTCAAATAAAATGTTATTTCAGTGCCAAAAATGGAGTGTAGATTGAAGTCATAAAACGACCAAGCTATATTTTTCATTCCCAATTTTGCTTAAATTTATGTCAATGCGATCATTTAAAAAACACTTTGATTTGGTGAATTGAAATTGCCTCTCCTTTCAAATCGACGTATTGCTTGGCGCTTAAAATACGAGCGTGGGCTCATAGCGGATCGACTGACCCACGCCAAAATTAGCGAACGGAAATAACTTTGTTATAAAAGTATTCTTTTATATTGAGAAAGTTCAAATATTTAAGAAAAAAACGTTAAAATTGGCACGATCTAATGTAACGTTATTAAATGATCGAGGTCTAATTGATGCTGCCATACAAACACCGATTTGTTTATTTTTCGTGCTTTGAAAATCTAATTATTTACCAATTTTTCAACGAACACATTTCTTTCCTTCTGTTTTGCCATCTGCGCATCGCATCTGCCTGATTGGCATCAGGTATGTTACAACAACACAAACTTAATTTTTTTTTTCGCTTTTGAAAATGATTCGTAAGATACACGTGTAAGAAGAAGTAAAAAAAAACCACTGAGAAAGAAAAATGAAATTGATGACCACTCACCGATAAATCCATGTTTGTGATATGATCAGCGCGCTAAATGCCACTCAAACAACATCTCGTCACATTCTGTTATCTGTTGTTGTTATTCGATGTAAACCGTATTTGGCATTGATCAAATTTGGCCGCGCTATTTTCTGAATGAAGTCGGCGGATTCCTTTCCCACATTGCCACACAAACACTTGTTCTTTCTGGCAAAGCCGCACAAACAAAAATCCACTTAATTAAATTCGTACGTCCAACGCACACTCGATCCACAACACAATTTTTTGTTCAGTTCAGTAAACGGAGGCAATATATTGCAATTTTGTGCGTATTATTCTTTGGAATTCACTTGATCTTTTTTATATATTTCATTCACACGGTTGATACTATTGTTATTGCACTGTATTTCTTGATGAAGTTTATATTCACTGGTTGTGCGTTCTTTGTTTTGATTTCTCACTCGTTAGTTCATCATAATTGACTCATCACTCCTAAAAACACAATCGAATGGGAAAAAATGATAAAAAGTGTGTTTAAATAACACACATACACATAACAAATATTCACAATTGATTTGCTTTTAAACGAGACTCTAAGTTAAACGTAATAAAACAATTTGCTTTAATTTTAAACGTTGTGCCGCATTCATTCACCGATTGTATGTTTATCGTTTCAATTCGTTTTTATTTTTACTTTGCTCGGGTAATAAACAAAAACGTTGCACTCTTATTATCTGTCTGATTGAGATGCTAAACAAATTTATTTAGCCGCTGACAGCCAGCAACGATCGCGTCGCGTTCCTTCCATTTGATTCTATTGTCTTTGAACGACTGAAACGCAAAACGTTGTGCTGCTGCTGCTGTGGCTGTTTGTTGTTGATGATCATCACCAAACGTCGCCTTCGTCGTCATAACGATGAAACAATTACATAGACAAGCGTGAATTAGTTTGTTTTGAAACCGAAATTGTTCAGTCAGGTGAGAAGCAAAATATAATAACAATCACCGAGCTTCAAAGCGGGGATTTACGTAGGCTTGAAATCACCTTAAAATTATAGTGGCAAGTGATGACCTTATATACAATGGAATGAACGATTAAAAATTAACGACTAAAAACCATTCTTCGATGTTTCTTCTCTATCTCCCGCTCTCGCTTCTTTCATATGGTGTGTGTATATTATAACAATACCGCCACCAACTTAAACACTTGATCACCTGAATGCAATCAAATCAAATTGGCCGTTTGAAATGCAATCGGCTTTTGCCTCGAATAAAAATCGATTGAAATTTATTGTATTGGCGCGCTTGAAATCAATCAACTAATCTTATATAGCGGCTTAAAGAGGAAAAAAACGAAACAAGTTCGTGTTTTGAAAGCCGCGCGCACCGATACAGGCTAAATGTGTGACTGAGCACCAATGGAATTATGTATTTTTTTTTTTATAAAAAAATGGGAAATAAATTCGCCCACAAGCCGAAAACCATAAAGAACATTGAATTTCCGAATGAAGCGATCGCATCGCTGCATGTCGATGTTAAAATTATGGCATACGAGGAAGATGTGAGGGAGAGAAACAAAAAAGATTGAATGGAAAAAAAACCATTCCGGGAATATGTGAAAAGGGGAAAAGACTTAAAGATATTCAAGAATTGATTATGAATTTCATTTGATTTAAAAAAAAGATGTGTGCGTTGTATGCAAAGCACATAAAATTCGTAAAACAGACACATCTTCCAAAAGCATTTCACGTAACACACACAGTGTGTGTATGTTAAACACCCAGAATGGATTTTATATTTATACCGTCGAATCGAAAATGCCATCACACGTAAAATAATAGAGAAATCGACTGGAGAAAAACAACAAAACGTGAAATACAGAAGAGCAAATTATAAATTAATATTGGTGGTTCGATGGATGCGCTATAGCGCACACGCTGCAACTGCACTCTTAAAAACAGTCATTTCAAGGAGAGAAAGAAAAAAATAGAAATAAATACATAAAAATACTTTGAGGCACCTACACGATCACATCATTAATTCCAATCGCGCGGCATTCGAATTTAAGGGAAATGCAACTTCTCTGTACAACAAAAAGAAAAAAAAAAACAGAAAAAAGTGCTGCTGATTGAATCACACATACACTCTCTGTCTCCGTCGCTCTATAACCAAATTATGCACGGGAAAAAGTGCCACAAGTTATACTGCGCGCGTGTGAGAGAGAGAGAAAGAGAAAGGAGAATGCTCTCCAATTTGTTGCTATATTTGAGATTTTAATGTTGATGGTGTTTTCTTAATTCGGTTTCAACTAAAACGATGTTTTTAAAAGGTTTTCATTTCCCTAGTTTCCTATCGATGTAAGGAAGGTATGTATGTGTATGTGTATGCAATGGCAATGCTACAGGCGTCAAGTATTATTTATCAATTATATTATTTTTAATGGTTTCTATGCATTTATGCTATTCGATGCTGTTTGATCCAGCCAAACGATTCTATTTCTCTTAACCCATTGGCATTTATATTGCATGTAAGCTGTTTAGTTCGTTTTTCTTTTCCTTCAAGTTATCATTCAATTAAGATATCGTCGAAATTCCATCGACAATTTTTTTTTTCTCATTCTCCAGCTGAACACAAATGTAATCTCGCTGCACTTTATTTTATGGCTTTTGTTTTAAATTAAACACAATCTTTCAATGGGTTTTTGTGTCACTGTTTAATTGAGAAATTCAAATCGTACACTTTCAGCTTCTTTTCGATTATGTAAAACAACATCAAAATGGTTTTTTCGTCACCGAAAAGTTCTACCGCAGTCTTTTTAAATACCAAGATTTTCTTTACGAGAATTGAACACGATTTTACCACGAGAAATAGATGCAAACGTTTTGTGTGTGCTGTAAATACAACAGCATCGGTTCAGTATCCGTTTCGAACTGAAACACCATGAAGCGATCAATTTTGTAACGAGTGTACAAAATAATATGTGCCTGAAAATACATAGCATGTATCCTGAACCATTCCTCGATCAACAACAACAATAACAGCACAACGGGAGTGAAACGATATGGTGAGTGTGATGGCAATATGAGAACAAAAACAAAAACCAATGTGCAAGCCGCTTGCAGCTCAACCCAACAGCACGTGTGTCGAATGAGATGGCAACAATAACAATAACCCACACAACTGCACCAGTGTGAACATATACTCTTTTTTGCTCTGCACACAGACCAAAGCTCAGCGGCGGTGTGTTGGTATGCGTAACAGACAACATATGTGTTATTCTATACTACATGACTCGAACGAACGAGGAATGTTATGTTTTAATTTCTAAATTTTTTTCTTTCTCTCTCTCTCTTCTCTCTTTTGTTTTACATTGATTTGGAACTCCAGTGTAAAAGCGTAAGGTAGCATTTTTGTTTCTTTTTCTTTGCCGGTAAAAAACCTCATTATATGCGGAGGCAAAAAAAAACTGTTCATTCTACAAGAGCAATTTCAATATTCACACGTTTTCCCCGAGTCGGAGTATTTGTTCATTATATTTTATTTGAATTTAAGTGTTCTTAACAATTGTTTCACTTCTTGTTTCACGATGTCCTTGCACTATTCGGATTGAAACGACATCGCAGCATCGGTAAAACATGCTGAAAAAATGCAATGGACATCCTGGTTTGGATGCGTTTTTTTTTCGTCGTGCTTCATTTTGTACAAGAGAGAGAACGAGAGTTGAGCCGACAATTCTATAAACATCATTATGAACAAAAAATTGTTCGAGATGTTTAATTCAGAGTGCCGTCTTTTGTTTTTTTCACAATGCGTGTGCATATACGATGGGATACATTACGTCGATACTGTGGTGTTTGTCCAACTTAAACGAATAACGTGCTCATGAGCATTGAGCATGCCGAAGGATGAATGTTGAAACAACAACAAGAAAAAAATCAAAGAAACGACACACACAAAAAAACAGACACACTGAAATGCATAACGAAAGAATATTAAAATGCGTTTGTATGCATGTGTGTGTGTGTGTGTGTGTGTGTGTGTGTGTGTTTTCGTATGTTTAAAATATCGTGCTGCGTTATGCCTGGTAAATGCTCTTTTAAATGATGGTGTTTACATATTCTTTTTGTGCTGTTTCGTTTTGTTTTTAGTTTTCATGATTTCGTTTTGGCTCTTTGTTTTTTGTTTTTGTATTTCTGTTGTAGGCTAAAATCTTTCCTCCTCGGTACATGTTGTTGTATCCATTCTTTAGAAAACAATTTTCGAGGAAGGAACGAAAAAGGAGACGGCAGTAACCACACAACGTAATCGCATCTCTCTTTTTTTATTGAGTACCACACTCATTCGATTCTCATATTGAAGAGAAGTAAAAAAAAAAAATCATCTCACCGATGCGTATTCAGTTGTGCACTTTGGTTTCTTGTCTCTTGAAGAAAAAAACAACATTCAGAAAAATGCATCAATTTTTAGTGCAATTTTCTATGCAACATTGTTCGTGTCAATATGTTCGCAATGCATTTTCCTATTCTTTGTGCACCTTTCTGTGTCTCCGCGGAGCATCTAGTTATCGGTTTATCTTACACCTCTCGTTCAGATATTGTATTGCCTTCGCAAATATATTTCCAAATGTGTTCCGATTTCACAAACTACCTTTTTTCCATCTACTTCAAATTGAAAGCCAGCAGCAAATAAAAACAAAGGTCTCGTTACCTAATGCCCACTTTCGATATACATGTGCGTTCAATGGTCGACCACTTCTTTAAGAGGTCAGCAAATAGTTTAACATCGAGATAACAAAAAAACATCGTCGTCGTCGCTTGGATTGTGTACGTACTTCATACTGTCGCAATGACGTGCGAGACGAAGTTCAAGGGTTAACCATGAACAAATCGATAGAATAAAACGATACATAACTCGCACATTGAATCGAATGAAAATGTGTCATTTATCGTCGTTTACATATTTATTATATTATACTGTTCGCTGTTGCATGCCTGTCATTCGATTTTGTCATTAATTTTAAATTTTTTTGTTCATCTTTTCAATTCTGCCTCGTCTAGTGTTTGTTTGTTTGGCTCCGATGTTGGCAGAACAATGACAAGTGAAAAATAACACGTTAAGAGAAAAAGGAGAATCAGTTAACAGGTATTTTCAGTCACGGTGTTTTCACATTTCTTATCGATGCTGGTGTCGATGTTGATGATGATTCCTCGTTTTTTATTTATATATTATTTCGATTCGTAAGCTCTCTCTTCGTGTTTTTCTCTTCCATATTTCGTTAAGAAGAATCCGTTTAACATCGCAGATAAAATTCAATAATAAGAAAAACATATCTTTTTTTAAGCGACGCATTCAAGTATCAATATAACCGAAGTACAATTCATTTTTTTGAGCATCAGCTCTTCACTGAAGTGCTGTACGAATGAATGGGAACAAACGTTCGGGATAAGATAAATAACCGAAATAAATATGAATTATAATACTAAATCATTAAAATCGCTCATCCACAGGAGGAAAAAAACGAGATGAAAATTATGAAAATTGATTTTTTTTCAACGACTCAACCTCGCCCCTCTTCAGGTTGACTGTCGGCATTTTCACTTTTTATTTATGAATCTTCCTTTGATTGTTGATCGAAGCACCTTTACAAGTTGCATTCAATGTCAAGGTGCATGGTACGAACTCCGACTGATTTCATTAGAGGCCAACAAAACTCTAACTGGTTTGGTATGTGTCACACTTAAATCACACTGTGACGACGACGACAAAGAAGAAGAAAAAAAGCATTGAATACTTGTTGTGCCATAATGTTCACAACACGATTTTAATCACGTTTATTTGGATGGTATTTTGTTGTGTCGGATGGCGGCAACAGCGGCAGTCGGTGTCGTTTGTAAGATTCGACAACAGTGAATCGACAATTTGTCATTTCACACTTAATTTTATTTGCATATGCTCGATCACATACTACGAGTATGTATGCCACCATTGGTAACCAAACATATTCCATTGAATGTCTGAAGTAAACAGCATACAATGTAAATGATTTATGATTGTGAGTTTTTTTCGTTATTGAGAGAGGCGTTTTTGAGCTGCAAACGAGGAAATGAGACGACATATTGAGCTTGAGAAAATATTTGAATTTAACATTTAATTAGTCTCTTCATCTTCTAGGAGGTTGAAATAGAACAGAAGGAAACAAAGAAGTGAATCAATGTCGAAAATTAATGTGTATAGTGAATGTACGTGCCATGTCATGTGTTCAACAATCCGATAATATACAGCTAATCTAAAATTAGAGTTAACAAAGGTAGCATCGTGTTCACACGTCGTCAAAACGGTGCAGAATTCCTTTGAAACGGAATGGAAAATCAAATGACATTTGGATTAATTAAAGAAGAAGTAGTCGATTAATGAACCGCCGTCAGCATCCATTAGCGTTTTACGTCTATGACAAACGAAGCGGAAATATGCAAATCACATTGACTGTGAGAAGTTTTGCAATTCTAACACACAACGGCAATTGCATTTTATAAAACAATCGGATGCGACTACCTTTAGCTCACGCATATTGAATTTCAATTGCACAAGTTAATTTTTTACTGCATAAAATCATCTCAATTTCAACGACCAACTTCAAACGCAAAATATGCATTAAGAATCTAACTTGGCGTGTGAAATGTCTTGCAGAAGTAGAAAAAAATATGAATATAAAATAATGTTGAAGAAGAAAAATGTGATATAAATCAAGAATGAAAAACCGAGCGATAAAACTACAGCCATGATAAATTACTTGTTGATCGCTAATTCAGCATTAACTTTACACGACCAAACTACTTAATAACTCGAAGTTAAGTTATAAGGTTCCAAACAAACACTAATAATAATAAGCTTACATCAATAAGTTGGGTTTTTGCTGAAAGACATATAATCCGACATTGTTATTTTTGCCTAATTGGTGTGCCAAATTTATGGTGTAAAATGTCAAAATTCACCACTTTACAAACCCGACCGAAACTGGACTTCTAGGGAAAAATGAATGACGACATTTTGACAATGTGTATCAATGCAACTCAACAATGCATCGGCTGTGTTAGTGAGATGTCAATTCATTGAATGGGAACCACAAAATTACGACCGGATTATTTTTGGAATGGCATATGCATCGTCAATATAAATGTGTGTGTGCGTGTTCATTGTCCATTGTTCATAAAACCAATAGTTCAGATTTTCAAATCCATTCAAATTCGGCAAACCGATGTTCGATTTTACCATTTGGTCCAACTGACCGTAATTTATAAGCCACAAATATCGGGGGTCAAAAATCAAACAATATTCCGCATTTTGGTATACAATTCAATTTTACATTCGATTTTGAAAACGACGAAGCAGAAGTCGGTTGCAGTATTTACAAAATTTATAATAAATTCGAATGTTTATCTTTTGAAAATGTATTATGCAAAAAGTTGTATTGAAAATTCAATATCCTTTGCAACTCACAAGTTGTGGTCCGTTTAAGTATTCCGATAGTAGTTTTGTAACTCAAATAAGCATATTTTCTCTCATTCACACTGTCGAGCGTGAATTCGAATCAGAACTTTTTGAACATCTGCACACCCTTGACAAATCCAACTTCGTCTGATTGCCGAATCGTTAAAAGAAAAGTGGAGAAAAAAGAAAGGATTTCAAGAAAGTGCTTGAGAATGTGCTCTCAGAATGGCGTTGATTGCAAGAAGTTTGTTGAGCATGTATCGCACCCCATAAACAAAACTACACGATATTTAATTAGTATTCTTGTATTTTAGCTCCGATGAAATGACATTTGTTTTGATGGTTTTTGTCTCAAATGTGTCTGACACAAAAGTCGGTCTGAGTGCACAGTTTTCAAGTCGTTTTCGATTTTGTGATGAGTGCTTGCCAGTTCGCATTTGTCATTCTGAAACTGAAATTAGACCAACAATTACATAAATCAACAACAGCATTTCGGATGGTTTTTGTATGATGCACAATGCACGCACTCATATAAAAAACACCCTCTAAATTACAAGTCATCTTTTTGTGTGGTGCCGACGCCAGTGTTGTTGCTGCAATTGCAATTGCTGCTCTTCCATTTCAATGTATCGATCAACCCACTTCAGCTGTTGTTAGTTTTGTTCCATTTGAAAATAGTTCAATAGAAGAAAAAGGCAATGTGCACATACGATGAATGGTCTGAATTGTGTTTCCGATTCAGAATGCATTCTTGCTCTCTTTTTCTCTCTCTTTCTCTCTCTGTGTGTGTACATGCGTACAGAATGCATTGTATGGCGATGTTGGATTGGAGAGCCAGATGTAAAATATAATTTATGATTGCAAATAGAATAAATTATAAAAACAGACATTTTAAACTCTTGACTCAACTGAACTCAAATCAAATCCATAAAATGGCACAAATAATGTCGAAGCGAAAATTCACCGAAACGTTGCTGAAATATACTGGTACCATGAAAAATAATAAATATTCATATATTATGCACAGCACATATATGCTCGGTACGGTCGTCGTGCAGGCGACTCTTAGCAGGAAGACTACATTGTATGAAAGTATATTGTTTATTATGTGATATTTTGCAATATGTTTGCATATGGAGCATGTCCGTCCGGTGAACATAAAATTGCGTGCTTTAAGCAGTAATTATGCAGCGAAAGAAATATAGAATCACAAACAAACAAAAACTAAGCGTAAAATATACAAATAGAATCGCTTTTTAACAGAAAATGTATTTTGGTATCAATGTGACCGAAAGTGTACAGTTAGTTTGATTGAAATTGGCGGTTTTACATTCGGCTACTTTGATTCTGTGAACTGTATGTGCTATTTTTAATTTAACTTGCTCGTGGTCACCGGTTAACAAGGTTTCAACACATTTATTACCGACCAAATATCCGCCGCATATGCCAAATGGCATATTACATTTCCTCTGGCTCCTGCGTTCCTTCGCAACAAAGTTTAAATGTTAAAATTCTCGCTTCAAATCACATAATGAGCAGAGGGAAATTAATCGCGTATGGCCAAGTATGAAAACACGACACACCCGAACAAAAAAAATATATTTAAAATACAGGATAATGTTGAAACGCACCATTTGTAAGGACTTGTCGTAAAATTTGAAATTTAATATGATTTCGAGGATATGAAAGTAAAAGGAACGAGAAAATACACGGCGAGGTTTTTATGCGTTGGATACGTGATAAAGTGACGTTTTTGTCATTAGATGACGAACCGCACCTCACTCACCCAAAGGCATTTGAATTCTCACGAAAAACACACACAGCACATACGGCAAACGAGAACAGCAAAAAAGCAAATATTTGGCCATAAGCGAGAGACATTCCGTTGATGGCAACATGTGTAGATTGTCAACGACAAAAATGAATACTTTGCTTCCGACGACAAGGATATTCCAATGAGTGCATTCATTAAGCAAACTCCAATTGATTTATTACACGCTTTTTTTCTTAACACTCATAAAATGGAATTTCGGATACGAAAAAAAAAATATATCCAGTCGTCCCATGCGATCAACAACAAAAAGTTTGTTGCAACATAAAAAAACAAACACCACTGCGTTTAGAGTGGAAAAAAGTTTCTTTTTTCTTGCATGACTGCGTTTGGAATTGGTGCAATGTGATAAAAATCTGATCATAAGCAACAGTCACCAGAAATGCCATCCTCAATTTAATACGATATCAATTTGACAGTGTTCATGAATGTTTATGTCTCGATTCATCAGCCCACGATGTTAAGATAGTTTTGTTTTACTGATTACATCTCTTTTCTCTTCGAATATATCGTTTAGATTATGGTCAATAAATAATGCTAACGATGGTGGGCGAGAGATGAAAATGAGAACACACACATCGAATACGGGCAATCTCACACTAACACAATTTATGGACTTTCGAATGAAATGAAACAAAACACATTAAACCGCATTTCACTTCAAGAGATTTTTATGTGGTACACAATTCTCTTTCTCTCTAGGTTCTTGTAAAAGAAGGGGAATGGATTTTGGTGCGGCTGCTCAAGGACATGAATATATGTATTTTACACATTTTTAATGAATTTCAATCGTTTGCATAAATTATCTCCGCATATCTTAAGAATGGCAACGGAGAATGGGATGTAGTATGTGTGTGTGTGTGCAAAATGATGAAAAATGATGCGCAAATCCGTATTTGCAATTGAAATATAGAGTAAAGCAGCAGGCATCGTGTTCATCCGGTCGTTTTAAACCAACCGAAGCATTGAATGCACTGAAGTAGTAAGTGGTTGATGCGACACGCAAATACAAAGTGAAAGCAATTAGTCGGCAATAGTAAAGTTGACACTGCTTTCCATTCCCATTCCTTTTGACTGACGACATCACAGCAAGTCTGTACAATTTTTTTTTGTTTGCATATATTTTGCGCTATAATGTGGTTCGAGATGCCTTAGATATGCTATGTGGAATGAAAGAAGAAAAAAAAGCCGCCGCTGGCTCTTAATCTCTATTGCATATTTCATTTGCATGCAGTGCGACATCACAATGAATTAGTTGATAAATGAATGCACATCTCATATATGGAAAGATTCTTACATTTTGCCAAGACATTTTTCGATTCGCGGTCACCGACTAGCGGTTGTTCGTAACATTTTGTAACAATATCTCAACGCTGCAATTTAAATGGAATTTTCGGTATGATATTCGTCAATCCATGTTTACCATATTGACATTTGCACATATTAATTTCACCTGAACGATAACATCACCTTCAAGGCTAATAAAGAATCTATACACAAAATAAAACTCTTTCATACATTCTCCCGCCCATCATTGTCGATAAACAAAGGAACAAACAATTTGAAATTTAATTACCAACGATGCATGATGTTCTAATAAACATAGAGATTTTGCCCCCAAATTGATTTTAATTGATATGAAGTAACCGATACACATGCCATTCCAATTATTATTATCGTTCGATGCGATCAAAACATAAACAGAATACGCGCGGACGCGCTCGCGCACTCTCTCGATGTGTTCGCAATTGATCATAATGAATAGTTTCGCTCTTATCGCTGTTTGGCATCACATTAACAACGAAAGCCATTTCCTTCGGTGTTGCGGTTCGTTTATGCACAGCGCGATGTGGCTTCCTTCGGTGATTGGCGTAGCATATAAATATATGCAACAGCTAACATCACGTCAATTTTTCTTATTATTATTGAATTATTTTCAAATGAATATTATAATGATTAATTTTCGTTACAAACATGCAGCGAAATACCACTCGAACCGGGTCTAAACTGCATCAGAGTTTTATGTGCACACAGTGTGAGGTAAGTTTTTCAATTAAAATAGTGACAAAAGACAAACAATTAACTAATTGATTAATATCACAAGGTAGATTTGTCTTCATTTTAAATGAAAAATTTCATGTTTGAGCTCATTTGCACAAAATGACTGGGTTGTGTAGTATATAATAATAATTATTATGACAATGAAGCATTATACAACGATGACCGCAAATTGCATTTCTTTGACGGAATTCCTATGTCATCTTTGCTTCGATTCAAGTGACAAATGCTTTTTGGTATACCGCAAAAATGCATTGGCCAATCGAACGGATGACACTCGCGTCGACTTCATTTGTGTCGTTTTTTTATTGGCATTTCTACAGCATTTTGTAAACTTGTAACGCTTGTTGATCGTGCTTTTCAATCAATTGTATTTGTGCGCTTCAATGTTGATGTCATCTACAATTGTTAATTGTGACTGATTACATCATATATTCATTGACCCTTTTTATAACCGATTTTTTTCGCTCCTACAAATGGATTCTTATTTCAATCTAAACGGAACAAAACGCCGTAACAATTAACAATTTAAAAAAACAGCGTTATAATTGAAAAAGATGAATTGTTTTCCAAATTGACGGTTTGTGGCATGGGGCGGAAATGAATGAGACGAAATTTTCTCTCTCATGGGCGCAGCCATATTGAAAATTTTGTATGCGCTTATATGTAAAATTGGTGGCGCCACTGGTAAATTTGATGGAAAAAGAAGAACATGTTTGAGTCTCACTCGTTTATATGTAAATTACATAGGCATTTCCAGGCCATGGTTTGTGGGAATATTTGAATAAAAGAATGTGATGTGACCCGAATATGTTTGGTGGTGATACAAAGACCGGCGACCAATCAAACTTTTGTTCTAGCAGCTGTCCAATCAAATTGATAAGCTTCGTTTGAAACAAAAACCGAAATTCGTGGTCGGGTTATCTTCGTGTCTATCTTGTCACCGCGAGTAAGTGACAAACATTTTTCATAATCAATTATCAATTTGATTGCCGTTGACTGTGTTCGTGCATGTAAATTGATCGTGTTTCTTCTATCCCTCTCTTCCATTTTCTAAGTATCTCTGTTTCTATTTTTGTGCCTCGTCCCGTTCGAATACAGCAGCCGCTCAACATTGAGAACAAAACGTGTCATCGTCAAATTAAAATCAATTGATTTCGATT
The DNA here is from genome assembly GCF_009176525.2 of Contarinia nasturtii. NCBI lineage: Eukaryota > Metazoa > Arthropoda > Insecta > Diptera > Cecidomyiidae > Contarinia > Contarinia nasturtii. Next base: position 1,040,448 of record NW_022200178.1, on the reverse strand, counting down.
ATGATGTAAGCGCTGTGGATCCGGCAAACATTTGTGTTGCAACACACACGCACCATACATCAATTCATCATTGATATTTGTTGGAGAATTTGAGCGCAAAATTGCACTTTGCCTTTTTATTCAACGAACAATTAAAATAAGTGTCATTGTTTCGATATCTATTTTTGATTGACATCTATTCAACGGAGAATGGTGTGTAGAATGTGAGAAAACCGTCCAATATTATAAAATTGTGGCCAACATTTTATTGTATGAATAATATTCGAATCATCAATTCGCCCGGGATTTGTTTAACTTATTTGTATGAAAACAATTGATTTGTGGAAATTATTTTGGCCCCTGTTTATATGAGAGTAATCAATGATGTGCTTAAAACATTAAACAGATAGATATTTTTAGTTTGAAAAAGTCTATATTCTATTCGTACATCTTGAAAATGTTTATATTCAGCGATAAACACTCCAGGAATTAATTACTTCCTTTAAATTCGAATCCGTTGCACATGTTTTTAATTCATGCAATGGGCGAAGGTGCTTGCACTCAATTGATCGAGTTCAATGAAGCGTTTAATGTGCTACAGACGTTCTCGAATCGATTTCGAAACGCCGTGCTGTGCATTTGCAATTTAATTGTAAACAGTTCAAAAGTGCAACAAAATGTATGCGGGCATACTCAGTTTCTTCATCGAATAACACTTTGATCAAATAAACAAACACACTAAAACTATGTGTTTAGTGTTTTCTTTGAAATAAAAGTAACTTTGATTTCTTTTGATGCTACTGAGAGTTTGTTCTGGCATGAGCAATAGATTCGAGTGACTTTCCTCAGATCGAAAACAATGGCAGTTACAGTCGATGATATTTTGAACACTTTCGAAGCGTAACCGGCTCAATCGGACCTTATGTAACTGTATTTCAAACGAAACACATAAAGCAATCGAATCGATTCGAATGAAGTGGTACCGCTAGTCTCATTGTGTGGCGTGCGAGAGTGTGTGCGCGTGACTCAAACACACAAAAACTCAACGAAATCGATTAATTCACAAGCGATTATGTCGTTTAATTGGATATTTTTAAATGGTGCGGAAATGAACGATTATACCTTCAATATCGCACAATTGAACCATGACACTGCTGGAAGACGATTTTTAATGGCTTCATTTTCGATTCGATACCACATAACAATGAAAAGCACATTTTACAAATCGAAAACTCAAAATATTCACATAACTCGTATTGTGAACGAGCGTTCAAAGTGGTCCAAAGGAGCGAACCATGAATGAGCGGCTATTAGTGAACGAATCGAATTAAAATGTGATTATTGGCTCAGCTCAAAAGCAGAGTAATATTCGTTGCACAAGGCATTTTCAATGTACTTATACTTTTAATTACATGCCACTTTATGAAAGAGTATATTTGTTCATTTGAATCGAAACTGAAAATTTGCTGGTGTCGCTGTTGCCACAATCGTTTCATTGTGTTTTTTTTATTCGGCCGTGAAGCGAGTGCATTTTTTTTGCGCCACATTCACGTGCGTCACATAATTCCGTAATATCTTGAGTGCAATATGGTGTTCTAGATTACTGGCTCCGAAAACGGAAAATGCTGCAATTTATTCTGTGGACGAAGAAAAAAAAACTGCATCGCTACATAATGAATCCGTTCTCCAAAAAATTACATGGATTACGGGTTCAAAAATGAAATGTTTGAACATTTATTATATGTAGAGCATCGTTGAGTCAGCGACGCTGACAGAATAATGAAAAAAATGTGCAATTTATTATATTGTTAGTGCGATGTAATAACTGCAATTTTATTGTGCTCGCGCTCGCGCGACAATGGAAAATGAGCGCACGCCGGAAAAATGACGTTTCAACGTAGCCATAAGGCAAGCTTCGATTTACCATTTCAAAATCATTAAACATTTTCCACAATTTGAATTTTGTTGGCTCTCACACACAACGTGAACGCTTGTGCTGCTACGGGAGGTATCTTCCAAAGTTGGAATGTAACTGAGATTCTAAAACATCGACGATGGGAAACCGTTAAAAAAAACGCATTTGCTTATGAACATCGAAATGCATTTTACGATGTCAAACATAGTCTTTCAAAAAAAAGAAGAAGAAGAAAAATAACATGAAAAAGAGAATACGATGTTGTTTCCTTGTAGTAAATATGTACAAGGAATACAACCGATCGAGGCGAAATGATGTTCGCCCGAGTAAATGATGAAAATTGATAGTTCGTTCGCGAGATTTGATAGGGCTCATCAATATTACGAGAATAAGAAAAAAACATACACGAGATATACAACCAACAACATGCATCATTCCTTTTTATCGCATTATAAATGGTTTCGATGTGGATTCTCTCATTTCATGCGATCGATTTATTTTATTCTTTTATTCATTCGTCCCAGTCCGTTCGACAGGCAACCACAACAACAATACGCACGCCAATGCAAACCGCATCAGCGTTTAACGCATAGTGAACATTCAAATCATCTGAAATGGTTCATGACAGAGAAATTACCGTTTTATTTGCATTTCCTATGAATTGGCAGAACGTTTTGCGTGCGTTTTCGTTCGATGAGAAAACGCGAACTTTTCACCACACACACACACACGTATGTATACGCATTGGTCGAGGAAAAAGCACATCAAATGATCGAACATGTTTTTGCGCATGTAAATTTTTATGTCTTCAAATAAAAAACCGTCCGCATATCGTTGTACAAACACCAGTGTGCGGTAATGTGAAACCGTCTCGGCAAACTAAAACATCGATTATGTTTGGCTTTGTTTTTCATGTAAATAATCGTTGTATTTGCATACGAAAAATAACTTTGGAAAATTAAATTGCATTGCTGCGGCCAAAGAACAAAAATATTCCCAAATGAATATAGCCGAGATATAAATACTAAGAATTGTTTTGCACAAATTGCAACATATTGTAACGATAGAAGACAGCCGAACATGATCTGAACTTTTCAAAAACAAAAACAAAAATTCAAATGGTCGTTCGGGCTGAAGATGAACACCAACATTAACACACATTTTTCTTCAAAATATTTTTTTTTTTGAGTAGTTTTGCATCTTTCTCTCGGAAATGATTTCAAACATAAATCTGAAGCCATGCATAGTTAGCGGTTTGCTGGTAATGTGAGACTTGAGCTAGTTTATTTTTCACTCGCCCTCATCAATAGAATAGAACACAACCGTAAATGTTTTCACCGAATGTTTGGATTTTCGTAAGAACCATCATCTCCAGCGGTGGTTTAAGTCTTTCTTTGTTTCTTTTTCCTTCGCTCGCTGTGCGTGTGTACAGTGTTTACATAGCACATTTACTTCGAATAGTCGGTTTGTAATTGAGACTGGAAATTATGTTATTTTCATTTTCTCGTTAACAGAATTTCGGAGCAAGTAGAAATAGAATTTGTTGTTATAAACATAGTGTTTTGAAATAACATTATTATTTTTGATGCTGCACCACAGTCGGATAGATCACCTTCGTAACCGGCATAGACAAGTGCAACTCAAAATGTCGACACAATGAAAAATGTGCACGATTTTAAACTGCCCGACTACATTCGGTTCTCTCTTTCTCCCTTTCTCACCATCTCGAGATTTTCCGTTGTTGTTATTTGATTGGCTCAAGCCAATTGACGTCTGCGTGTGTTCTTTGTGTTATTTCGATATTGGATTTTGTTTATAAATTACAGTTAATTTATGCAGTTTAAACATCAGTTCTTTAACTGCTTAACTCTGGACCAAAAGCGAATAAAAAACACACAGTGAAATGCACAAAAATATATCGATTCAATTTCGAACGCGTTTAACTTGGATGCGTTTAACCAATGTAACCATTAGCATTTTTTCTTATAATGTGATGTTTCTGGTTTGTTGTTCCCTTCAGCGTTCGACATGTCCAATTCACGAAGACAACATAATAATTCATGTATATGTGTATGTGTTTACATCGCATTCGACAGATTCACAGAATTCAAACGGGACACAAAACAATCAATATCAAACCATAATTTCATTATTATGCGATTAAAGTATTCACAAAATTGTATTACGGGCACAGTTTTGGTGCATCTTCATGTCGCTCGATTTTCACGACAAAATATTGCTTTGAGACACAGAGAGAAAAATGAAAGAAATAAATATTCGAAGAGGAGCGGTTCACATTGGACATTTTATCGTTTCTCGGAGAAATACAAGAACATTTTGACATGTAAATTGGTAATCACACAGTTCGACCAGTCGCGCTCGACCAATCTCTTGCTCCATCTCTATCTTCGCTTCCACTTTAATGATCATTAAGACATCGCATGCAAATGACTTTATAAAAATATTTATTACATATTTTAATAAGTAACCATTTTGCCAATTATGTATAATAAATGTCAGGCTGAACATACTCAATCGTGAAGATGACCAATGAATAAACAACGACGACTCGTATAATTGTAATTGGTTGTCTGTCCTCTTTTATATGTCTCAATGCATGAAATCATCGCATTCGATCCGAATGGTCGCCGTTCTGACAGTAAAATAACATCAAATAGCCAACGACGTTATTGACTCGATTCGTAATCGTATACATCTTCGGAAACAGCTAATGGGGAAATTATAATTGAATACTTCAATTTCCATTACGAATTTTGCAAGAAAATATAATTTCCTTATATTAGAAAGACCTTGGCGTCAATTATCGTGAAATTCTTTTGTTGTGATCGCATCGGCTGCTTTTTTATGTTTTTGATTCACATTCGTTATCGATTACTCTTGGAAATGAATGCAATTTCGTGCTATCACACATATTTTAGCATGGAAATATCACTTTTCACATTTGGCACGAATAAAAAAGTCCTTGGGAAAGTAAGTGGAGAATCCAAACGATTATTATCATTTTATTGCCAAAATGAAAACAAAGGTGCAGCCAATGTAAAGTCGAACTTGCCGCGCGTCACCATTTCACAGCAATCATTTTGTTATGAACTATGAATAATAGTGGCAATGCGTGTGCGATAGAAGTGTTTCATTTTTCACTATTTACTTTAAGATTTGGCCTTAGCGTGTATACTTGCGATCGCATGTTTTGTTGAGCCCAACGACGTGTATTACCACCCAAAATCTTTCGAAATCATGTTAAACGTTTTATTGACTCTTCTTTTTTACACCATTTACCGTATTTCATAAATCAACACGACATCAAAAAGATTGATTAAGAAAAAATGGCTTTTGTAATGGAGAATTTCGACCAAATATTGAACTATGCTTTTATCACTAGATTGTATTGGTGTATACACATCGAACGATTCGACCTTAATTAAGTAAATTTGGTGCTTTGGTTTTGGAATCGATAATTTGTTGGATGCCGCTCTATTCAAACTGAAATGGAACAACTCGATTAAAGACGAAACTATTGAGCACAATTACTTTTGCACTTCTACAGAAAAAAAGCGTACATTTTACTGGTTTCGCATAATGTCGAGTTTCTTTTATCTTTATAGATCAAGAAATGCTTGTTTCAATGAAATTGAGAACATTTGGTCGGAAATGAACAAACGAATGACGAGACAAAGCCGTTTCTATGCCAAAAACACTTCGACCTTGCCCATTTATTCAACGTCTTATAACACACTGGCTCCATTTTTTCGCTTTCCAAAAACCGTCATTATTCTTTTGATCTCCGCTTAGTGAATTCTCGTTTTGTATATGAAAATGACTTTTAGCACTCTGATTTGACTGAACGAATCTGTTCATTTCGCTCTCAAATTTTTTCCTCTCAATTCTTTTTTTTTCGTTTGCCATTTTTCCGTACTGAGATCAAAGCCAATGATAAAAAGTACTTAAAATTAATTGTGCCTTTGCAAATATTAAATTACATTCGATCTGGATTGTTTTGTGTTCTGCAAATGATTGCAACAAAAAAAGCCTCAACTACAATAACCTTTATAATAATGTGTAAAAATAGTAATCAAGCCGAGCCAATTTTCCATACATGAAATTAGTTGAACACGAGCAAAAAAAAGAACTCCGCCGTACATTACATTACGAAATATCATGTACACTGCTCATCGTGTGATCGCGTTTAGTATTTCAGATGGAAAGCGACTACACATATAAATCGAGTATTATGTGCCCCTTTTGTAGCTCGGTGTATGTTCAGGTAGCTCGGTGAAGAAAAAACGCGGAATAATTCACACACATGCGAGATCAATAGTGTTAATTAGTATGATAGCATTTGGTCTCTCGAAAATGGACGCGTTTTTGTATGCATATCGAATTGTCGGTGTTGGAGAGAGGAAAAAAAAACTAGTGCTCAGTGTAAAAGGTTTGAGTGACGGGAATTGAATGCATGTTCGGTATTAATTTCGTTCGGTTAATTTTCCGCTTGCATTCAACCAATCAGCATTTTCTTCTTCTTCTTCTTCCTTTCGTCAGATCATAATAATTCAGTCATGAATTGCGTTCAATGTTCAGTACCAGATGCGTATTGTTCGCCGAATTTTGTATTCATCTTAAAAAATCATGTTCGTGTGAATTTATGTGTGAAATACATTTGATGCTAAAAGAATAACAGCACCGCACGTGGTTGTTTATTACCGACAAGAAAAAGTGTTTAGCATTCCATTTCCATTTGGGGCCAAATGGAATTTTGTATAAATGTCGATCAAACCGGACCGATTTTCATGTGATGGGTTTAAAATAACAAAAAGCTTTCAACCGTTAATAAACAACATTCAACAAATGATTTGAATGGGCCAACACTTGTGCTTGCACAATTCGATTCAGTGGGGCTCGGGCACATGCACATAACTTTTGACATGTGGCGAGTAGGCGATGCTTGATGAAAAGGTATTTGAATTATAACATAAAATGTGATGCATACGGTCATTTGTTCAAATTTTCGAATGGCAGCAGTACATGCTATATTCGGAGTAAACCGGCAGTGCAATCAACTCGACTCAAGCCACTCGAATTCGAATGTTATAACATAACATTTTGGTTACCAACTATCTGAACTCATGCGATTTTTGAATAGTGTTTCACCTTATTTTACCAACTATTTCAACGGTGTGACGGAATAATGTGATAACGCGTGGGCCATGTAATTACATTGCTCAAGAAAATCTAACACAATTTTTTTCGTGTTCTGGCATGTGCGGAACATTCAAACGATGTCATATGAATAAAAACCAAAAAAGGTGCGGCGACCAACAACGAAAAATTTGTGCCTAATTCCGTTTTGAGCATGAAACAGCCAAAGTTTGTTTTTTTCCGTGGTGCTTTTTATCAACGTTTTCCCATTGTGATTTCGATTGAATTAAAAGATAAGCGATCGTAATAAAAGCAAGAACGAGGCCCTTCAATCTATACACATACACTCACATCAAGACGAAAAATGATTATTGAATAATGTATGGACGATATGAAGTGCACTTCGAGTGCTCATCGCTCCAACAATTTTACGACCGATGCACCTATCCAATAATTTCTGTAACATAATTCATTCATTGAATAATTTAATACAATTTTTGTGTAGAAAGAGTTACGATGGATTATCATGTCGCTGTGTTACACATGTGGCTTGTGTATATATGTTGTTGCACAACTACGAATAAAGAGGCAATAAAACGACAATGTACTTCAGCATATGCTCGGTGTTTTGTGAGTAAAGTGTTTCGCAGCGATTTTCTGTATGAATTTATGAAATTCATGATGATGGGCGTATAATCACCTCCTCTCCTTTCCGAGATATAATACAAAATAAAAACGACACAGAGTCTGTAGAAATAAATCCGCTTGAGTTTGAGCAAAAGAATGCCGATGATTATACCGCAATGAAATTGTATATGCCAGACAGAGAAATGCTACAGAAGAATAAGATAAGCAACAGCTTCATTTTGAATCACTGTTCGTACCACAACCGATAACAGATCTAGTTTCCCACAAAATGTTATTTTGTATAGCATGAAAAATGTCTTCATGTATTTATTTATCAAATGGCGAAGCCATTAAATGCGTACTTGAAATTTCACTTTTTTGAAATAACGCACCAAGTCGAAACGGAACTAAGGCATTTGTACTATCAGAAACTACACACGGAGAAAATATATGTCGCCACAAAAGTGTTCGATTCGATTTTTTACCTCGTATGCAGTGCTCCCCGATTTGCTACTCACCACAAACAATAATCGGCAAATGCACTAAATCACAATCTCAAACCAAACATTAATTAGGAGTACGCTAAAAACGATCTTTAGTTCTCGCTTATCGCCTCAGCCTTTTCAAATCAATTGCAAATATTTGATTAAATGTTATTTCAGTCGCTGGTTTTTTTGTTGATTCACCGCTTCATCTCAAAAAAATACACAAAATCGAAGTAAAAAAAAAGAAAGAACACTTGTAATGTGCCGATTTGCTGCGGTCGATTTTTATTTTATATTTATCGCGAGACGCGCAAAAATAAGTACACGACAAACGACTAAAACCCAATCGCAAGCGTTGCAAATTTTCTATAAATAAAATTTTTTTTAGAAAATATACGGAGACTGCAAAAGCAGCCGACGTTGACAAAATGAGCACATTGTGATACGGCGGATAATATATTAATTTTCAGAGATTGTCTATACAATTCGGCGTTTTTGCTTTCGTATCAACATCAGTTTTTTGTTCGTGTCATGATTATCATTTCATTTACTCTAGCATTTACTGCTGAGCTACTAGTTTTAGTGTAAAAATGTCGAGTGAGTCATGATAGAGTTCAATTAGATATTTTTAAATCAAATATTTTCAATTCAGCTCACGTACGGCAGCTTTATATTGAACCGACAAAAAAACAAAATAGCTCATTCAATTTCGATATACTGATTGATTGATTTCTAACTAATCACTTGCGATAGGGTAGTCGGACGGTACGTTATACTAAAATAAACACAATCACCGGAATGAATCTAAAAAAAAGTTATTATCAATGTAAGTACGATATACACGGTGCGCTTAATTTAAGTCACGAGTCTTGCATAATCGTTGATAAAACACGTCTTCAATTCAAACGACCTCATTATTAATTAACAAACGTTTCAAGAAGATCAATACACGTAAAAATTAATTAGTTTCTTGGTTCGCAAATGATGCGGAAAAGCTCATATATACCGTTTCAATTGTGAACCAGACAACTCTTCACTGACTTTGATTCACGAAAACAATGTTCTTTTCTGGATGTTTCTATTTTGTTAAAACTCGATTTCGGCTGACAAAAATACCAGCACTCACGTTAAAAACACAGTACTCAGTTCTTCGCGTTGATAACACAAATAACGTAAACTAAAGTAAACAGTGTGTCTAAAGCCTGTGACACACACACACGCACATATGAAGCACGCGTTATCACAAAAACATGAGCGGTAGCCACAAAACATACGGCGATTTGAAGAAAAAAAAACACAACTGGGTGCGCAAAGCCGCAAACACAAAAATACTGCACAAAAATGGAGAAATGATTTGAATCGGTGAATTAAAAACGAAAAATGTGACACACACGGCGTGTGCAAAATGCGCCGTAATAAAAATCCTCTAAAAATATAAGTAACCACAACGTTCGACTTCGATGTCAGCCATCGACTGAAAACGCGACGATTGCTGCAGTAAACAACACGTATAGGCCCGCTGACAATAACAACACCACATCGCGCGAACACTCAACTTTGTGTGTTATGTATACGAAGCGAATGAGATGAAGAGAAAAAAATGTAAACAAAAGCAGCTCCAAAACTGGAATAAAATCGCCTCGTGTGGTGGTATGAGTTAGCGCGTAGTAAGAACCGATCATTCAGGCGAATTAAATTCTACAATGAATAACCGATTCAATGCTCAGAGTGTTTATCGATGAAATCATTTCGAATATACGTGTGTGTGTGTGTGTCTGTGTAAGAGCACGTTTCATGAAAAATCGACCGAGTTCTCTGTTTAGATAGAGTCGTTTGTGAATGACATCGATATGCACACAGACTAAGCTCATCATCACAAAACCATTCATTTTGGCTCACCTTCTAAGTACACACACACACACATGCGACCAGTTCTGTGTGCGAATAAATAAAGTGCCGTGACAACTTGACTATTCGCATTCTATTTTTCATTACTAAATGAACAATTACAAGCGAACGTCGTTCGCGTCTATTTCGCGTGTATTTTTCGTTTTTAATCTGCAGGCAATACGGTACATGTGACTGTCATGCCGTTGATAATAATGTGGTGTGTTGTTCGGTTTTTGAACATATTTCGAATAATACGCATAAAGGCAAGCGTTACGTTGAGCGTCCCAAAGGGCATCGCCTGTATAATATCAGGATGAACAATTCTTTACCCAATAGACATTTCGGCACGAAATCAAACACGCGAAAATTGTGTGACTTGTGACACAACCCGCACGGAAACTTATCGCTTTTGCCGATGTTCTCTCTTGTGTCCAATTGAATGTTTGCATAAAACTACACCATTTTCCCGTGGTTTTGGATGCTTTTACATTTTTGATGAAGGCGCTCGTCTATTTCATACAATTGTTTTGTTTGAATAACGATACCGATAACTATGAACGCAAACGTGAGCGCGCGCACTCACATTCATCGGCGGTTAATGTTAGTTTTTCATGGCATTCATGCCATATCCATATTTACCGTTATGGTATTACTGCATTTCAACGTGAATGGATTGACGGGTTTTCTGAATTTTAAGAATAACTCCCGTAATCTTTTGTTATCAATATTTACCTTTCTCTACCGATGTTGATACGGTTGTTTATCAACGATGGATTTAATCCCCAAAATGCTTAACATTTTTTCATCATTTTGTTGATTTAGTCGTAATTATTTTTAATTTGAAACTACCTACCTACCGCTTTAGATTTAATTCGTTTTATCTTTCGGTTCATAAGTTTGGAAATTCACAGACCTCATTCGATGCAGTCGAGACTTTGTTTTATGGTTTCATTATTATTCGTCTTTTTTTAACTTACCTATAACAGAGAAAAAAAATGAGAAAAAGAGGAAAAATTGGTCTTTAGTTTTATTGAGTGGCTATAACTTCTGGATAACAAAAAGAAAAAAAATGGTTTGCCATAAAATCAAAATTACGATACAAAAACCGTCGATATAGTGTGTGTCGAACTGGGGCGAAAGGAAAAGGCGCAGCCATCATCAATAAAATCCTGATATCGTGCAGAGTGCGACAGTAGCAGCTGCTTAACAATATACACGGAATCGCTTTCAGAACCCATTTAAATTAACTGGCGCACCATTTTCTTCGTTTCCCGGCACACAGTTTATCCTTCACGAATTAAATGATAAGGATTTCGTAACCATTTAATTTCACTTCATTTGAGTAGATAATCTGTTGGACGGTTTTAATTGATTTCGGGAATGTATATATTGGTGTATGGTTATTCGGTGAATAGCAGAAATGCACAATACCACACACTACAGCGAATTTCTATTTCGAATTTTCTGCTTTCTCCAAATAGAAACTCTCGAAGCGCACACGGTGACGGTAAATAAATAATTCGATTCTCCATGCAATGCGACGTATGTTATTCATTTAGATTCAAAGAAACGATAAATCCAGTTCGAACCTTTGGAAATCATTCCTGTGCATAAATTCCCGTAGCCACAAAGAGACAGTGCGGAAGAGAGAGAGAGAGAGAGAGAGAGAGAGAGAGAGAGAGAGAGAGTGAGAGGGAGGGCGGAAAGGGGGAGAGAGATAGCATAAGAATGGTAGAAAAGAGAATATCATCGAAATGGAAATGTCGACATACAAAGGCCTTTGATAGGTGAGCATAATGATTTGCACGATTGGCTCACATTTATCAAAACGATATACATATACATAATGAGGCCACGCAATTTAAAATCAGTAACAAAATAAAATCCCATTGAAAATCGAAAATGTCATGGTGAGCTCTCTCGTGCTCGTGCGATAGTCAACAAAATCACTGAGTTACAAGAAGCGTTACACATCGTCATATGCATTCTTCGCCTACTCACATCACTAAGATTAACAACTTTAGCTGTAAATTTCGAAATGCAGCATCAAAAAGTCTTTTGCGATTTCTATTTAAATCAAATCTTTGTGTGCAAAAAAGCTATAAATGCAATCCAACGAACCAACCAAAAACCAACCAGCTATAGTAAGCGATTTCTATCGTTGATTAGGTCTGAAGACTTTAACGTGTTTTATTCGATTCAGATGTTGACTTGGGCTTCGTGGCACGTACCGAAAAAAATATGAATAAATAAATCGTTTGCACACACACACACTATCTCTGTGTCTTACTTTGTCTCTGCGCGCACTGAGACAAATAATAATCAAATGCACATAGACGAACACAAGCAGCCACTTAAAATGACGCGATGCGATATGGGTACGCGATTGAATGTCTAATTTATGAGAGTGCAATATTGTTTGAGCAATTTGCAAAATGAGCTGACGATTCATTCCAATATCACATGAGAATCGTGAGCGCTCTCTCCCTCCAACTCACCTCATCGGAGACGAATCGCTTTGACTTGATTCCCTTCATCTTTTATCGGATTCAAGCAAAGATATTTCGTTTGTTATTTATCTCTTTCACACTTTGTATTTATTGGAAAATGGAAATACAGCGTATGAGTCGATTTGTTAGGCAGAAAATCTAACAAAACTGTAATGAACTAGATGGTAGACGCGATGTTTTCAATTGAAACGTTTGAACGAGTTGAGGAAAGAAGGCAGAACGAAACGAAGAAGAGAGAGAGAAAAGTTATTGATATGAGGCAGTGCGCGAGAGAGTGTGTCGACAAAGCGATTTAATCGCATGCATATGGAGTAATTTGTTTATGCTTTGCATTCGAATGATTTATATTTCTATTAAAATGTAAATCGTTTGTTTGGCCATTTACATGTCGACTCCATGTACCCCTCTGGCATTTGAGCTCGATACACAAACAGAACGAATATTATATTTGAACTTCGGTGTGCAAATTCCAATGCTTTTTTTTCGTTACTTTCGTCTAATATGTTGTTTTCGTTTCCATTGTAAGCAAAACGAAGCAATTTCACTGTGTGAAGAGCTTACGCGCGACTCCATCATTGTCATAGCGTATATTCAGCAAACATTCCAAATGCAACAGCATTAGAACACACCGTTTCGATATTTATGATTTTATTTTCTGCTTGTGCTCAACGCTCAAACGCTTCAGTTGGTTTATATGCATAATTGATGCTTGTTTGTCCAAACGGATTGAAGAACATTTATCTTGTTAAGATACAAGTGTGAAACTGTGAATATGTTCTTTCACATAATCGCGATGGATTTTCGTCGCAATTTCTTTTACAACACAACACCGGGTTGTCATTGCATTAAATCTCTCCGGCTCACTTCATCTTTGTAAGCGCATTTATGTATATTTTTTGCTCTCCTTCGAGACGCACTTCAGGCACAAACATACGTACATTGCTACATTGTGCTTGTAAGTCGATTTTTCATATGATTTGCGTTTAATCGCATTGAGATTAGATTTTCATACAGTTACACTTTAAGGCGAACGCTCTCTTTTGCTATCTATCTCTCTCTCTCTGTTTCTCCTTCGGTTTCTCGCTTGGCCGCCTGGTTTTCCTCCTTGCTTCTCAGCTGGGAAATGAGCCATATATGCAAAACAATTTTCGCATGCACATAATATGATATCTTGATGATAAACGTATATCAGGTTTATGCCTTGCGGATTCAATGTGATTATGCGCAAGTGTTAATCATAATTTTCTTTTCAATATTATGCACTATCTAATGAAGAATGGAATTAATCACCCGAGCCCAGATGCAGTTACTCATTTTACTCTCGCTCATTTGCACTTGCAGAAAATGTGATGCGAACAGAAGAAAAAACGACGCAATTAAAATGTGATTTTCAAATGACAACATTTATTTTCTCGGTCATATTTTTTCTCCTTCAATTTACGATATACTCTTTATTTATGTAGTGCGTTGACTAACGTAAACAATGTGTGAGCTTTGTTGCAATTTTTATTGATTTGTTCAATGGCGAGAAATGCAAATTTTAATGCGAACAACGCATGCAAAATAAGAACAAAAAAAAACAATGCACGAAGCTATAATGATGGCATATGTTTTGCATATCACTCTCATTTGCATGAATAATGTTGATTGATCATCGGAAATAAGATGCGTGTGTGCATGGCAAGCAGATTTGACTTGTGACAGGAAAAATGAATATCAAATCATTTTCCATTCCACCAATTGACGCTATCATTATCGAATTAAGACGCATAAACGCAAACAAAAAAAGATTCGTCTCAAAATAGAAATAACATGAAATGAAATTTTTTTTCAAATTCATTCACAATCACGCCATCTATCGCATGAGTTAAATCCGGCCAGAGCTTTGAGTGAATGTAGTCAAGACACAAATCTCGTTGGGTGTTTGAGTTAAAAAAAACAGCAATGAGTGAAACTGGTTCATTCATTCGATTTTAAAGCACCAAACTGAATTTGAATAGGAATAAATCGAAATTATTGTTACCTGTGGCATTGTGCAGCTGTGATGGCAAACGATTCCACAAGTGAGGCACTTAACAGCATCCGGAACAAGTAAGAATTCGTGACAAACTTGACATAACTTATTGTGTAAATGAGCAACACGATCAAAATGATGGTCGATGGATTCTTTGAGCGATTGATATAAAATTTGTGCTGATTTATCGAATTGGTCCCGTTTCGTTGGTATTTTAAAGGCAATTGGCAATGGTTTTTCCAATTTTCGTGCATAAATCATACTTTGTGCGCCAATATTTCGCGGTTGCAATGTTATAAATCGGCTATCATAAAGATTTTTGTGCGGTTCAATTGGAATCGAACAGCCGGCACGTCTTGGATTCGGACTGTCGTCTATAAATGGAATACTGTCAGATGAACTACACGATATGGGTAGTATAACATTTGCAATGACCACATTACCATTGCCATCGATTTTCTCGGCAAAATCACTGTCCATATCGATGTCTGCTGATTTCTCAACCTTAATCAATGGCAACGAATCGTATTCGCCATTTGATTTGCCATCAGTGGCATTGCCACCGACGACAACGTCGTCACCATTGCCAATGTGGTTGGCACTGTGAACGATATCCTTGTGCGCCAAATGATGAAGAACGACGATTTGATCGTGGTTATTTGCATCGCTACTATGTTCAATTGTATCAAATGCAAATGTTACATTTACGGGTGATTTCGATTTTGCTCTAGGCACTATTGGCTCACGAAGTGTATGCGAACGATTTTTCAAATTCGATTGAAGGGCTTCGTTCGTCTTTTTGCTATTACTACTGCTGCTATCGTTGTTGGTCTCATCATTTGGTTTGCGATTATTTTTATTATTGTTATTTTTTTCTTTCTTTGCTTTCTTGTTAAGTTTCTTGAGTTGTTTTTGTTGTTGTTTCAATCGTTTTTTCTCGAGTCGTTTGGTTCGTTTGATGTCCTTTTTAATCGATTTCTGCGATTTTGCAGCCGTTGATGAGGCTGTTGCCGTCGTTGTTGTCGTCGTCATCGCCGTCGCCGTCGTCTCATCTTGTACCAGTGGTTCGTTGTCGCCCACGGAACCCAATTGAGCTCTCGCTAAATCGATCGCTGATTGAGACGATTGTAGTGGCTTTTCAACATCGGTCGCTGTGGATACATGTTGTTCAATGTCGACATTGTTGTGCAACGGCTGTGATACACCAACCGCATCATTTTCTGGCTGAACGAGTTTTTCATGCAAATGTTTTGAAGTTATGAGTGGTTTTTGCAACGGAATCAACTGTAATTTCTGAATATCCTCAGTCTGAAATGAGAAGAAAAAAAAAACACACACACAAATTGGTTAAAATGAATGTCCATAAATATTTCATTCTATCTTGTCTCTTGTTCTAAGTAATCTCGAAATTCATATTTTGTTTTCTTCATTGGCATGTTCGCGGTGAATTTTTTTTTTTTCGGAAATTTTTCATTTCATAAATGGAGCGATTCATACGCAAATTACATGATGAGATGGAAAAAAAAGAGCATAACACAATCGCAATTTGCGAAAGCATATTTCATGGTAAAAAGAAAACCAAAAGAATTTTCAACGCTTTTCGAATGCATGGCATTTTCAAACTATAAACCAGAGTCGGTTGAATTAAGCGACGAACGATGTCACCTCCATTGAAAATAACCATGACAATGGCAATGACAATGACAAAACATTTCATTCACAATGACAAGAAAGCAAGCGACGAAAAAAATGCCATTATACGATTTTTTTTCAGGATGTTTTGCGGCTGTATATGTTTCTCTTTCACTCAAGTGCTGATACTACAATTCATTCATGTGAACTGAAAAGATTTTGCGGAGGTCGTACGCAAAACGGTATGTGTGTATATTTGCATTTTCATTTTCTAATGTCGACATTACTATACAGCCTAAGTTGTTTATCAATAAACCGTGAATTACTAGAGTTCACAAAAACTGTTGTCGCCGCACAATCGGAATGTGTTCAAGAAGCATACTATATAATATGTATAACTATTAATAGGTACTGTTAATATAGTATATTACTGTAGAGATAATGTTATCTACTCTCTGAAGGAAAGCATCGAATGCATACAAAAATACGAATCTATGTAATATATTGAAAGAATATTAATAAATCAGTTGATTGTAGGCTGTACATCAAAACAGTCCAATTTTTATTTTAAAACGACCCACCTTCCATTTTTTTCAAAATTGTGTGGACATTTGTGATATATACATACTATCTGGCAACTCTGATTTTACACCTTTGTGTAGATTTCACGCATTACTAATTAGCCTTTGCCCTGTTTTCATTAATGACAAGTGTCAAAGTCTAACTAAATAGTTGTATATTGGTAGCAACCGATTGGTTCTACGATCTTCATATAAAATTAGTTTTTAGTTAACCAGCAAACAAGTCAGACGTTCTATTGAAAAATAAATTGTGTGTTTTTTAAATTCATATTTTGCTACCCGAAATCTGAGCGATGAATTTACGAAAAAGACGTATCCTTCCTAATACAAGAAGTGGCAAGCGTAATAAGCGACAAGAAAATATTGAAGAAGTGTTAAGTTCCACTAAAATCACTGATGTCAATAACGATTGCCTACAATACATTTTTTTGTACTTGGATCTCAACGATCTAATGAATGTCGTTGATTCGAGCAAAAAATTTGTACCGGCCACCGACGAGGTATTCAGCAGAAAATTTGGCAAAAAACCAATTAAATTGGATGGTACCATTAAGTCATTCAGTCGATTCAAGACAAATTTAATGGACGACTGCATTTGGGTCAACACTTTAAAATCCTGTTTACAGTTGATGCGTTGCTTTGGTCATCTTGTTTCATCAGTCTATATTACGTACAAGAAAATCGATGGTGCCATCTATAAAAAATGGATGCCGGAATTGAATCGTTATGTCAATAAATATGGTTCAAATTCGGTGGTGGAACTGCGGTTGGAAAATTGTTCGAAAGGAATGATGGAAAATTTGGCAAAACCATTTACCAAAGTTGAAAAGATTGCATTTTTGCATTGTGATTTGGGTAATGCGTTGGTTAATTTTAATCGATGTTTTCCGCAAATGCGTCACCTGGAATTGGAAGTCGTTCAATTGAATGATCCCAAAAGCATTGCCGTTCATTTTCCCAAATTGGAATATGTGGCTGTACGATTTGATGAAAAAAGTAATTTGGTCGAAGAAAACTTCACCGAATTCATGCGTTTGAACCCAATGATACGCAGTTTGTACATCAAAAGTGAATTGAATACGACAGTACTTCAATCTGCCAGCAAATATTTGACCCGGCTTGAACAGCTAGAAGTTAACTTCAGATACATGAGACATGATATTCCCCGGCACGAAGAAGTTCATTTCAAAAGTGTAAAACAGTTCAAGTTCAACATTGTTTCAGTCGATCAGACCGGTAATACAGCGGATCGCGGTCCAGGAAATGAATTTCCAGAACTTCCAAAAATAACGTTTGACCATCTTGATGAGCTTCAAATTACAGTAGTCAGGAATTTATATTGGCGATATATCACGTTGAAATTGTTTGAGCGACTTACTGACTACATCGGACAAAATACACAACTCATCAAGCTAACAATCGATTCAGTACATGGAATCCTTATAAGTGGTGAACAGAAATTACGTTTGGCAAGTTTACTGCCATTTGTGAAGGAAGTCAACATGAAAGCATCAAAATTTTCGACGGAAGAAATGGTCGGTTTTGTAAATAAATGCAAAATGCTAAAGAAGTTTTGTTTCGATTTTGGTGAAACTTGGATGAACAGTCCAATGGGCCGGTTCCCCGATTCATCCCCAGAATTCGACGCATCCCTGACAACAACCTTATGTGGAAATTGGCAAAGTGCCCAAAATGGATACGTGACATTGGAACGGATTGATTGCCAGTAAATTGAGCTTCAGCAACAAACATTTTACTTTTGAGTTAAAAGTAAATCAAAATATGAATTCATTCGTTAAAACACAATGTCATTTTTTCTACCACATTTTTTTTTTCATTATATGCCGATCAAAATAAAGAAATAAATAAAAAACAAAACAAAAGAGAAATAGCACATTCTCATTCGTCATTCTTTAAATCGATAACAAACATAAACTTGGGCATGTAGCTCAACCTATACTATGTCAGCAAATTTAAAATAAATCACAAACACAAATTTAAAATAAAGAATCAATTCATTATCATCTAAAGTAAACAAAGTCAAGCCGTTTTCAAATTGAAGATATCACAATATAATTTCAACAAAAATCCGATTTTTCTCTTTTTTGAATTATTAATAAAAAGAATTCTACTGAGAAAGCATAGAAAAAATGTCATGTTTTATCATTCAATGTGTTTTGCGGCTGTGTTTTATTCTTTTTTTCTCTTTCATCCAAGGGCACAATACTGATTTCACAATTCATCCGTGTGAGTTTCAACGCAAAAATGTTGACGCTTTGTTTCGTTGACTTTGTAGTGGTCGCGCGGTATGTGTCTCTATGTGAACATTTGCATTTCCATTTTCCAATGGCAATGAAAATGTCACGTTCCTTAAAAATTATTCTGGTAATGGCAAGCACGCACATAGCGCGACAAATGTATTTCGACTCTTGTATCGCAATTGTTTTACCAGACTCACCACTATTGCAGGTATTGTTTTGATTTAAATGCACTCACATTGTGAGAATAAGAGTGTGTCTGGGCAAAGTTTTTTTTTTCATAATCACTGACGACCCAGCATTGCCGACTAAGTTGTTCCGTTCGCCTAAGTTGTTTATCTTGATTGCAGTTGAACCGTGAATTGTATAGAAAGGCGAAAACTAGATAAAGTGAGTGTACTGTGTTGCTATTGCCTGGATTCGGTGCTTTGCATCAAGTACACCACATTTTCATCAAATTAATCTAACAAAAGCATCAAGTGTATGTGTATGTGTTCGTCGGCGCCGAAACACTTGAAACAAGAAAAAAAAAGAATAAAATAACGAGATACACGCACTCCACAATTCTCGGTTAATGGGTTGAAATTAGGACGTACACCAAGCTCAATTGCCTTTAAATTACAAACTTGTGCTTATGCACACAAAACTAAAGCTGCGGACAACGCAACGCAATGGATTTTAATTGTATGCAAACTGATATGGAGCAATGCAAATGAGCGATAAACAGGGATATATAATTAAAAATTAACAAATGGCCAAAACTAAAACCATTTTCCTTCATTTGGAGTCTCTTCATTTTAACGGAACTTTATTATCTCAAGACCTTTACCACTCGCAGCCCATAGATTCATCTTTTTAATTTGCATTTTTAATTTGGTCGTCAGTGAACAGTGGTTCAAAGAACACATCGGGCCATTTTGGAATTTCTTCTGATTTTTTGTTGTAAACACGACAACAGACAAAGAACTTTTGTAATAAATCGTCATTGATTCGATGACGATGGTCGCATGTTGACAGTGACTGTTTTTTTATCGCTTTCTTCCTTTTCCCAACAATATTGATCTCGATAGTTTCTTTTTTTAGTAGAAAAACATGTAGTCGCTCTACATAATAATGAAATAAATTATACATTTGGGATTGGTTGGTGGACGGATAATTTATGGTTAATTTTTCTAGCCACAACCTTAAAGTCATTTTATATTCGGTACCAATCGTATCGAAGCAAAAGCATATCAAAATTAAGTCTTTCTATCGCCGAACCAAAAAGAAAAACCAGTTGAAGAAAGTAATTTGTAACTGGCCATTGTAAAACAGGCATCATTATTAACAAATATCAACGATGACGGCTTCAATTGAGCTTGATCGAAAAATGATAGTGGCTGCAATTATGGTGTGTTTACTTGTAATTTATTTTTTGTTGTTGTGATATACTACCCGTTCAATTTATCGACGGTCTGATGAAGGGCATTATATTTCATTTTTTCTTCTCTCTTCCTCTCCATCTCACTGATTGCATCGTGTATTTTATTAAGTTATTGCACAGTACGATCTATCGCGCAAAAAATAATTGTGTTAAAACAGCGTTATTTCAAGTGGATATAATCAAAGATACGCTTGCTGCATTATGAATGCCAACCACATCTAGAGACATTTTGATTGTGTGCACAGGCACACTGCTGGATTTCCCGCAAAGCAAATCGAAAAAAAAAACCAACGAAAAAAAAAGAAGAAGAATGAAGCGAGTTGCTGGTATTCGAAAATGCAGGAATGTTTCTTACACAGTGAGCTGTAGAGAAATATCCCATTAAAATAGTTGGAGAGCACATAAATTATGTAATTTAGGCGCAAAAACTCGTTCCATGCCACTTCTTTGAATGCGACTATACTTTGAGATATGAAAAATAGTCAAGGGAAAGAAAAACAAGCAAGCGTCTACAAAAATTACATAGCCGACAACAACAACAACGAATCGACGACGGAAGCGGCGGCAATGGCGTTGCAGTTCGATTTTAATTTGTACGTGTGCGCCAGTATTGTACATCACGAACCACTTTATTTATTATCAACAACAATATGTTCTTTTATCTGGTGACTGCTTTCAGTGTAAGTCGAGTGCATTACATCAAAAGCCGCCAGATTCCGTGGGTAAGTGAGAGGAGAAAGGGAGACATCGCGCAAAAAGAGCATCTCTTTTCAAAAATTTGCGCTGGAATGGAGAATCAGAACAGAAGAATGAGCGCGTGCACACAGACATTCCATTTGTGGTTGTCTCTCTGTCTCTCTATATGTATGTGTGAACGTTCACTCTCGATGAAAAACACGCATAAATTTTCTCAGTGAGATTTTCTATTTCTGTCATCGAGAAAAAAAAGGATACTGATGCCATCGTCACAGCACAAACTACTTGCAAACACCTGCTTTATAACCACATGCCACAACGGATCGTCTTTTGAAGTTGACATTTTTTGCGTCTCTCTTTTTCGTAGTTCTCCGCTGAAGGCAATTTTTTTTGTCTCGAATTTTACTCAACGAGTTTCACAAAGAAAGGTCTCGCGTTGAAAGCAAAAGTTTTTTTCTCTCTCACTATTCGATTGTTTAATCTTTGTCGCATCACACAAAAGTTTGAAAAGAAAACAAATCCACTTTTTTTTGCTTCCGAAAGAGAAATACAGGAAGAGATATAACAAAGCGCTTACCAAACAAACGCCGAAAATGAGAGAAAGGCAAGATTGGAAACAAAACGGAATTCTCGAAATTTGGCTCATTTCAGCAAACAAAATTGCTTGTGTCAGTAAGTCATCGGTCTGATAAATACCATAAAACGATTCAGTTTCATGCTTCGTGAATTGTTTACAATTCGGTATTTCAACGCTTAATTTCCCTCTTGGGGTGAGATAGAGATATTCACGTCGCATAAGGTATGGTTGTTGGCATGAATGTGTTTGTTTGTTTGTTTGGTAATTCGAGCATTTTTCCCTCACGATTCAGTTATTTTGTGTTGATTTAGCATATTTTCATCGTTTGCATGTATCATCAACCGAAGCATTCAAGCGATGCTTCACACATTTAAAGTGGACTCGAATGGTCGAATTTCATTTCGATGAATTCATTTATTTATATGTATTTGTGGCATGTAAATTTGGATTTCAAGCATTGATTCCCAAATCAATAGTCAATACATTCAAAATTGAGGAATGTTTTGCCATTGTGAATATTAATTTTGAAACCAGCATGCTCACACCATCGCATCCCGTCCGTCAGTCAGTCAGTTGCATTTCGTTTGTTATTTAACAAACATTTTGAAAATCGTCAAGAATTTTTAACGAGGTTGGAAAAATCGGAAATAATTTTTTTTAACAAAAGTTACGGTTTTTGGTATTGTCATTTACACCATATGGTCGAGTTTCGTAAAGTTTGAAATATGATTGCATAAACAAATGTGAAACGTGGTAAAAGTTTTAGCGGATCTCAATGTTTTTTTTTTTGTGTTTTTGTTGATGACAGTAACAGTTTCAATTTCAAACGTATACTTCATTGTGACATTCTCCATGAATGCAAGTGACTGTTTGAAAGCTAGCATTTAAATGCAAACACTTCGGGCTAAAAACATCGAAACAATCAATTCGAGTGAAATCAAAAATGCGCATTGAAAAGGTTAATAGCCGAAGAGTTGATAAATTGCATTATAAATTTAATTAAATTTTGGTATGATTTATTCGAGATTGTGGTTCTTTTTAAATTTCAGGTATCCGTTGTGGATGCACAATCCAATAACAGAACTTTTGAGCTGGGTCCAATTGATGGCATTAAAAGTGCAGTTTTAGTTGGTAGTTCTGAAAGTACGTGGTTAAAAGGTACAAAACTTTTTCCCAATTTCTTTTCATGACTTTTGGCCACTTGTTCTCTCTCTCTCTCTCTTGATTTTTATTGTTGCGAAACAAAAGCCATTCAAACAAATATTAATTACATGTTTTGTTTATATTTTTTATGCAGCAATAACATTTGCGCTGGGCTATTCGAATGATATAAAAAGTCTATCTCATGAGTTTCAAACTTTCAATGGTTCGGTCGAGATAACATTCAGCTCTGGTCAAAGCGATGTCGTTAAAGCATTTTTCGAGAGTTTTGAGGGCACAAAAACTGGCAACAAAATTACACTACGTCGCACCATTCAGCATCCAACACAACAAATCGAATATTTTCTTAATGGTTTTAGCGTCGAACGTGTGAAAGTGAAACATTTTTTGGAGACTTTTGGTTTTGCCGCATCAGTTCCGTTTCAGTACTCCTTGAACAGCACGGATATTGTAACAGCGGAGCTGAGCGATGATAAAGGTCGATTGCATTGGCTGAAAGATTGTTGTGGTGTCGACGAATTTTATCAAAAACGTGATAAATCACTGCGAATTCTAAATGAGACCGAACTTCAAATGGAGAAAATTGATGCTTCGCTGAAGAAAATCGATGTGCAGCTGACGATTTTTGCATCAAACGAAACGCAACAAATCTATCAAAGTTGGGTGATACGTGAAAAGGAACTTGGCCATTTCAAGCGGCTGTATCGCATCAAAGCGGTGAAAACAGAGTGTCAACAACTGAATGCCGATATTGAAAAGCACACCAATTTAATTACGGCAAATAAAACGAATCTACTGCAAAATGCGGAGAAAAGCAAAGAGAACCGACGACAAATGAAATTGATTGTGGACAAAGCGAGTGAATTGAGAATGAATGAACGGCATTTAATGATGCGTATTGAAGAGTGTGAACGTGAGAATCGTACGTTGGAAGATTCATTGGTCGATTTACAAAGTCTCGTTCAACAAGGTTCGATGGCCGAAGATTTATCGATGCAAGAAAAGCAAATGTATCGAGATAAAATCGAAGAAACCAGCAATCAAATGGGTGACATTGATGCCGAATTGCAACGCATTGCCGAAAATAAACATGAATGCGATGAAGAAATGAACGAACTTGATGCACAAGTCGCAACGATTCTGATCAATTGTCAACAAAATAAACGACTGAACACACAATTTCTAACGATTGCAAAACGAGACGAACATCTCACGGTGTTCATCAGACGCACCAAAAATGCCATCACTCGCGAAAATCGTAATGTAAACCGATTAAAAATGGAAATCCAAGGGGACGAAACAGAAATTAATTTACTTAAGGGTGAACTTTCAAAGTATAATGAACAGTTGCATGAAATGAATGCTGAAGATGAAACTCAATCATTTTATCAACAGCAAGAGACGCATAATAGCCTCGAAAATCAGAAAATGTAAGACATTCACTTACACAGAAAGCATTTATTTGATAAGAGAAAAAGAAATCGCTTCTATAGATAATCATTTTTATGTTTTTGTGCATTTTATACAGCGAACTCATGGAACAAAACGAATCCTTGTTGGAAAAATCGCGTGAGCTGAAACTTAATTTGGACGAAATTTACAAGAAACTGCGTTCGCGCATCGGTGATGTAAGTGATACCATTTGAAAATTAATTTTTCCTTTTTACTTTGTACATCTTGTATCCTTTTGTGTTGTGCACGCCAACAACAAACTAGTTTTCTCTTTGATCATTTTCAAGCGAAAAAAGAAGCACAGTGCATTTTAATGAAACAAAAAAATTATTATTAAAGAAACATCTTTTTTTTGTGAAAGAGACAAGATTCACTTTTCCTCCCTTTTTACCGTGAAAAGAAAAAATCTCTGAATTAATAACATACATTTTCTCTTTTCAGTCAATGTTTGAGGGATTTAAGTCGATGGAAACATTCATGCGAAAATATGGAAATAAACTGCAGCAAAATTATTACGGTCGTGTTATTGACATCTTTTCATGTGACGATCGGAATTTGCAGAAATCTTTGCCAAAGCTGATGGCTGAATACTTATTTTATTACGTCGTCGATTCACCACAAACGGCCACTCAAATATTGTCGAGTTTGAATGCGGCCCAATTACCGGGCGAAGT
Source organism: Contarinia nasturtii (assembly GCF_009176525.2). Classification (NCBI taxonomy): domain Eukaryota; kingdom Metazoa; phylum Arthropoda; class Insecta; order Diptera; family Cecidomyiidae; genus Contarinia; species Contarinia nasturtii. The sequence continues at coordinate 1,015,417 of NW_022200178.1, read as the reverse complement.
GAATTTCTTCGCATTGAACATCATCGACAGCAGTGAATTTAAAAAACACAACCTAATCTCACGTCTGTCATTTGATGCGAAATTCAAAAAAGTCTTTGAGTTAATCTTCTGCGATTTACCACCGAATTTGAATTGTTTCGAAAGTGCTCCAAATGAGTCGACGCATGAAGTCGTAACCGATTCGGGTTTTACAGAGAAAAGTGGAGCAATAATTGGTATAAATTGCAACGGCAACATCAATCCACTGGAATTGTATCAGGAGCAACAAAATTTGGCCGACGTGAATGAAGCTACCGAATATGAATTGAGTGAAAATTCGTATCGAATGGAAGTGACGGTCGAGCAAATCAATCAAACTGGTGAATGGTTACATCAACAACATCAAACAATGAGCAAAATTCAGCAGGTACAATTGTCCATTTCGCAACTAACGCGGACGATTAATCAACACGAGGGACGTATCCAACTTAAAAAAAGCGACTTGCAACAGCACGAAGCCAAACTGAATGAACTCACTGCAAATAAAAATCGTTACGAAAATGAAATGAAGTTGGATTTGTTGACGGAAGACGAGCGTAAAGCAATTGAACTGATTCAAGCCGCAATTGTTGAAAAGAGTGCCCAACTTCAAAAAGTGACCGCCGAAATGAACCAAGTACAAAAGCGTCGTGACAATATTTCCGACTATTTTGAAAATACTTTAGTGAGTCGGTACAGTGTATTGGAGGAGCAAACCATGATGCATTCAAATAATTCATCCGAACTTGATCGTCAAAAAGAAATTTTATTGCAAAGAGAAGAATTCAAGCAACAAATTGCTGTTGAATTGACCGAAATTCGAGCACAAATTTCTGAATTGTATGCAGAACACGAGGCGAAAAAGCAATCCCTCAAGGAATTGGAACAAGAAAAGTTGAACGTCGAAGAGACGCAAAAGTTAATCTATGGTGAATTGCATTGCATGAATGTGCACAAAGGGAATTTAACCAACGAAATGAATCGACTTCGATCACAAAAACCATACGATGCGACGAAAGTTCATAATCCAGATATTGTTGATATGTCTGAAGACGACATCAATAATCAACTACACATTGCAAAACATCAATTGAATACGTATGCAAATACTGAGAACTTTGACACGAATATGTTGGAAACGTTTACAAAGGACCGAGAAAATCTCAAGCGTCGTCGTGCTGAGCTCATACGAATGAAAACGAAAATTAAGTTGGCCATAAAAAAAGTGGAAGGAAACATCAAAACATCGATTCAAAGCACATTTGAAGACTTGGCCATGCGTTTTTCGAATAATTTTGCACATTTTGTGCCAGGCGGTTCTGCACGATTGCAATTGATCAAAATGGCAAATGAAAGAAGTGACGATGCAACTCAAAGTGCTGCCACAACTGAAAATGCTGTTGAAATGGCTGATAAAATAGCGGAGAATGTTGGTGATGCCGTTGGAGTTGATATCTTTGCTCGATTTGACGAAATTGAAGAGTCATTCAACAATTTATTCGGGCAGAAGCGCCGACTCGTTGCGTTGCTTTACATTATTAGTATGCAGCAACTGTTGCCGGCACCATTTTACCTGTTCGATTCAATTGAAGAGGTAATTCACACATCAACAATTATTTTGGATAAATATTGGTTGACATATGTCTTCAATTTTTTTTCTCTTGCATACAGTTGATTTTCGAACCGTATCTTGAACCATTGATCACTTACTTGAACGAGCTATCGAATACGTCGCAAATCATTGCATCAACAAGACGACGGGGCTTGGTAAATGGACCTAATTTTATTGATGATATATTTCGAATGACGGAAGGCGTACCACACGGAGACGCTGAAATGGTCTCTTACCAAGAAGACTGAATGCAACGACAACGAAACCATTAACACTCATTATTCATTTGGTTGAGTTCATTTTGAAAAATGTTCAATCGTTTTTTTTTATGAGCGGTAGTATTTTACGAACTCAGCATTGCTAAAAATGGTGCACACCGAGAGAGAGAAAGAGAAAGAAAGATGTCCAGAATAAAATACAAAGTTGTTATTTAATCGTATTTATTCGTCGTGTGCAGACACTTCAATAAAGTGCAACTTAAAGCGGGTCATAAAATATTGAACAAAAACCAGAATATTTTAGTTATTGTTTGAAAAGAAAGAGAAAAAACAAGCATATACTCTAAGGAATGTAGTTGAACCTTGTCAAAGCCACATGAACATAATACGTTGTATTTTTTTTTCTTTATGAGAACTTGTATATGAATAATATTTACTATAAAAACAACCGCATCGAAATTGTGAAAATCATTAAAATCCAGAAACAAATCCAAATGAATGTTTGGCACACAGAAGATATTATGAATTGAAGGAAATTGGAAAAACAAACGACAGCATATGAAAGCGTCACTCATTTTTTTTTCTTGTAAGGACATTCATGCATATTATGTACATTAGTCGTTACTGTAGTTTGCTGTGTGTGCAATGTGCACTTTTTTGTTGTGTCGTTCGAGACTGTTCAAAATTTTTATGAGAGCGAACAGTCATATCTACGCTCATTCGTTCCATATATTTCCGAATTGAAATCATTGTTGGTGTGGCATAACCAAACATAATAAAAATCTATTCCATTAAATAACATACGGTGTTGTTTTGTTCGAATGATGTTATTTTTGGTACAAGATGTTGGAGAAGTGTCGAAAGTTATGGCAATGAATATGAATCGTGCCGGATAATAATATATATGAGGTCGTTTCGGTATACATGGTCGGAGTGATGGGGAAAAATAATGAAAGATGTATACGCATGACACAGCAAGAAGTGCGAAAGATGAGGAGTGCGAGAGCTATATTCAAGTACACATGCAATTTGTTTTTATTATTTCCACTCAGTAAAGCGAATCGCGTCAGCCAAAGAAGATCTCAGCCGCTTCAATGTCGTCGTCGTCGTTGGCCAGAAGCATTGCATCTAGATTGAGAGCACGAATATTCATTCGCGCGCAATTGTTATTTTTCCTGCCATCAGACTGATTATGTTCATTGATGTTTACCGCATCACACACATACAAATAGCACGATGCACACAAGATTTCGATCCATCTTTATGTCATGAATCTTCGGTGCTCGCGCTTGTTTTACACATATCTACTGCTTTAGTTTTTTTTGCTCTTTATTTGCATTCATTATTCAAACCTCGATTTTGCTCTTGATATTTTACGCTCGCAAACGATGTGCTTACAAGCAATGAAACAAAAACACTGTTCGATTGAACCAACAGACACAATTTCATGTCTTCTTTGTCATCTCTTTGAGGCATTCACACATACTTCGATTACAAAGTAAATGCAACATAATGTGAATACATACCGACGACTTTTTAAGACGATGTGGTGTACCTTGTTGTAAATTATCTCTGTTTTTTTTTCGCTCGACATAATAACATGCTATCTCTGCCTTGTTTGCTTTAATCAAATTGCCTGCATAGAAGTCTTGTGCACCGGTAAAAATATTCATCATCAAAAAAATGGCATTATCTTGTTCAGTGTAAATTTTTGGTGGAAAAAAAGAAAGAAATCACCGGCAAGTATAACAACATTGTCCTAGTACCCATCGGTACGATAAATCGACAAGATCAAATTTATGTTTATGACTCTGAAATTTGTGTATTATTTAAATTTCCAAATCACAACCCAGAACTGAAAGCAACTCTTTTATTTATAGAGAGCCAAAGCGACACATTGTTCGGCAGCGATTTTTTCAATCTCTTTCTCGGTATTTCCCTGCGGAAAACACATAAATTTTGTCTCTCGATAAAAACGTCAAGAACAGAACAAACCGAATATGCGACCGTTTCTTTTTGCTTTCGTCGTTCGTTTTTGAATGAAAAAAAAGAAGACATATTTTGAGCATCTTCGACAAAATCTCTCACAACTGACTGATAATTCAGTGCATTAACACACTAGAACTAACGACATTCGCTATGGCATAGGCCGGCCTTAGAAGAAACACGACCTTTGCTCTTGATCTTGATATTGAATGAGTCTCGAATGACGGATACACCGATTTTTTTTTAATTTTCTAAATGATGCTGCGCTATTCTGAATTTTCATTTCGAGATAACGTTTTACTATATATATATTGGTGTTCAAAACGAATCAGACATTTTTCACGCATCATTTCGATGAATAATAATTTTAATGGGATCGTTCATTTGTTCACACAAAGGGTTCTTGGATCTTAAAAGTCGAACGAAGATGAACAAAAAATCGTTTGAAGATGTTCATGTTAATCGCTTGACTTAGCACAACATATGGCAAAAATTCAATAAATCGCTCGAAAATTGAGCTCACAGCGCACAAAAGAAAAAAATGTGTTGTCTTTCATTCTTGTAAAGTAATTGCAATGGTGTTTTGAAACTTGAATAAATCAAATCGAATTGAATTTTCAAGCCTTTCATTTACATTAATTCAATGATGTTTTTTTCGCCACCTTCTTTAGAGCACTTGAAAAGGTCATTGTATTTTGTGAAGAAAAAAAAACAGCAACTTAATTTGCTCATATTTCAACACCATGGTAGTTGTTATGAAGTGATTCTCATTTAATTTCCAAATTTATGTCTGAGAGCAAACACTCCAATTACTCTAATTATGCCATTGTGCTTCTATGAATTCGCAAAAATAAATAATAAAAATCACCACTATTTCGATGGACTTTGCTTTTTCTATCCAGTAGACGGTTCATCATGGAAAAGAGCTGACTGGATGTGCATTTTATTTGAGTGACAAGTATCTCACAATAACAGTTCGTACGACACTCATGTCTCGCATTTTTATTTATATCTGATGTCATCAAAATGCGAGACAAAGACCCTCGACTTCAAACATCGCACATTGTTTTTTCGTGAATGAAAAATAAAACCACAAAAACGACATGAGCGCTTTCGGAATCGACCATCATCTGTCATAGTCATGTAATTTGTCGAATTTTTCATTTCATCTAATAAACGAGTGACATCATGAGATGTACGAAACGAGAAAACATTTTTATGTCTCTTGTTTCCTTTAATTTTTGCCTTAAGTGTAGTTAAACCAAATGAAAACTGTTGCTGGTTTAAATATGAAACCCAGACAACTGAGCATGTATCATTTTCGGAACGGTCCACAAATAAATTGACACGTTATTTCCTCCAGTTTTATATTGACATGTTTTGTCTTTATATCGCTTTTTATTTTTATTTTTTTGACTCGAATGCAACAATAAATGGTCGTTTTTTCACATTTTTATATGGTGTTTTACTGTCGATTAATGAATTCAGCATGTGATGAAGGTTTGCTACTGCAGCCCACAGATAACAGACCGTTCCGTTCTTTGAAGTAAAGGGGAAATGTAAAAAAATGGAAATAAAATGCGTCATTCTTAATTTAAAGCAAAAAGTATACGTTATTTCCGCACAAAACTTCCAAAAGAATGATTGTAGCACGTAATAAACAAATTTCGACAAGAACTGCTCTCTTTTTCAGTATAAATTGCTTTTTTGATGCTGCAAAGCGCTGCAAAGTGGTAATTAAACACAATATGTTGAGCAATACCAATCATTTGTAGAGTGTATTCATAAAAAAAAAAAAAAAATGACGTTGAAAATCGGGAACTTCATGTGTGTTCTCGTTCGAATCAAAGGCATATGAAAAATGATAAAAAAAAACAGTCGAATTTATGAGCTCTTTTTTCCAAAGCCCATCGGAACCAACTAATTTATATAGGACTAAAATGAAGCGCAAGTGAATGAGCATAACAGATGCAATTTTCATGTATATAATTTGTAATGAGCCAAGATACAAAGATAACATTCTGAATGTGTGCCATATACGAGAAACTAAACATGTGACACAAAACAAGCCTACTGTTCGCAGTTGTTTGAATAGCAGTATTGAACTATATTAAATACGAACCACAAAACAGTTAACAATGCATGCAAATGATACTAAAACATTCCATTTAGATGGCTATATGAATATATATGACAGTTTGTATGCGGTCGCATGCTGCCTTCGATCGTAATCGTCTCGGTAGGTGCGTACATGAGCGTGCGTTAGGTGTGACATTTCTTCGGGTCCAAATTATTGCTCACGATTCTCTCATTTAAAATATGCATATTAATGGTGTGATGTTCGGCAAAGTAGAACGAGATACAATCATTCGATTGTCATCGCAAACAAGCCAACTAACTAACCGAACGACCAACAAACTGCAATCATGCACACATCTCTCCGTCTTGTTGTATCCGGAATGTCAAAATAAACGCCAGTTTATTCCAAGAATATTGAAAAGAAACATTTGAAACCAAAAAAAAAAACGGTATTTCTCTTTCTGTATCATAGCATTGGCTAATGATTTCTTTGTTGTTTCGTCACCAAGCGGTTTTGTGACATCCGATATTGCACACAAACACATACATTCAATGTGTACCGTATACGCTGGAACTTGGTCTCGTACATTGAAGAAAGCATAAAACAAAACGATTGATTTTATTGTTTACGAACGAAGAGAAACCGTTGAGAAATTGTTTATTGCTTTGCAATGCTCTGTTTGAGTGTGCATTTTATTTATCGAAGAAAATCATACTGCGTGTTAGCGTTCTCAGTCGGTTGACAGACGAAGAAAAAAAAACTCAACGTATCTGTGTGCACACACACACAGAGAGAGTGTAGTGTGCGATTTGACACTTTGGTTTTCGACATTTTTGCATACATCTTTGACAGACAGTGAATCAGTTCAAAGGAGTGTATAAATGAGTGAACATCACATGGATGATAAAACAAAACCAGACGAAAATTGTGAGTCTATAAATATGGCGACGCCAGAGTTGAATGTCGACAAAATTGTGGAAATTTTTCGCGAAATTGTAAAGCGCAAGACAGCGTACAATGAAACAAATCTGCATTACGAGTACTTTAAGCGGGTTGGTGATACAATACCATTCAAATCACATGGATACTCATCGTTGCGCGATTTGATTCAGAAAACTGCCGGCGATCAATTTTACTTTGAACGAGTCAGCAAAGATTTGGAATTCATTGCACCCAAACGGATCGATCACGATTATTCAACGGTGAATAAGGCATTGAAAAAGGTTACAACGACGGTGTCGACAAATGGAAAAGATGAATGCTACAGTATATGTTCGGATGCAACAAAACGTATACGAGTATCGAATAATATTATTTTTGGCCAACCAAAATCGACGGGAATCAACAATCCATTCCAGAATATTCGCAATGACATTAAAATTTCGTTCGATTTTGGCGCACAAAAGCGTGAAGTCGATTGCCAATCGACAACAATTGATGCAAGTACCATGGAACAAACAGAGAGCGTCGCAAATGACAAACAACAGCTGGCTGAAGATGATGTGACTTGTGGCGGCACTTATTCAACGGCACGAACCAAAGTTGAACCAATGATCATAGAAGAAGACACCGATAATTTTCCATGGGACGATAAGTATTGGCACTTGAAAATCTCGCATGTCAATTCAACAAACGAAGTGTGGGCACGGTTCTTTGATAAATTTGATGTAAGGAAATGAATTTTTTTTTTTTATATTCTCGAAAATCGACGAAAATCTTTCTGAAGTGTGTGAATGATAATTTGTTTTTACTGTTTTCAAGGAACAAATGCGTAAAATGACATCAAAACTCATTCAAACGATCACCGCCAATCCGAAACGCTGTCGAATCCGAAGCAATGATGATTTGTATGTGGTGAAGGATAAGCAAAACTACTATCGCGCGACTGTACTGAAAATTGAGCCGGAAATTGTTCAGTGCAAGTGTTTTTTAGTCGACATTGGCTGCGTCAAGTGGTTTGATGAAGACGAAATTTTCATATGTCCACGTGAATTCCGTGACATACCAGCATTGGCGATGCGTTTCTGTTTGTACGGTTTGGTTGAATTCAAAAATAGCCGAAGTGCCAGCGAGATTACGGTGAATGAGTTGTCAAACAAAGAGCTATGGGCCAAAATTAAAATCAAACCAAAGGATTTCTATAAACAAACCGGCAAACACAAGCCAATTCCGGTCATTTTGTACGATACCATGAATCGAAATGCACGCACAAATATCAGCGCTGACATAATGGAAAAAATTGTGGCCACATTTAAACCGCCAAAATTGTCAAAGACACGCACAAACTACGTTTCAATCACGCACATTTCAAAGGTGACCGGCAACATTTATTGCCATTTGATCAACAGCATGAACGATTTGAAGTATGTGATTGGAATGATCGATGCGGTGGTTGAAAATGGAGTGCGCCAGTCATACGAGCATTTTGAATCCGAAACGGATTTACACGAATTGTTAGCGATCAATGCGAATAAATTGTATTTGATTTATTCGGAACACGATCAAATGTGGTATCGGGCCACAATTTTACAGTTGGAAACTGATGTGAGCGAATCAACCGAGAAGAATATTTGCCGTCAATGTAACGTTTACTGTTTTCTGGTTGATTACGGAAATACACGAGTTGTGAATTTGACAAATGTTTATGATTTGCCGGGCATTTTGGCACGTTATCCACATCTTGCGGTTGCCATTACATTGGATGGTGTACACATGAGTCGCACCAAAATCGATCAATTGAAGATGCTCCTATTGCCCGGAGACAATGTTTTTGTCGATGTCATCGAAACGATGAACTGTGGCGATAGCAACAAAACCAAAACGGTTTCAGTGGCAAAAATATCGAAACTTGAAAAGAACATGGTGAACAACGAAACGTATGTGTCTGATATCAATTGGAAACTTAAGAATGGCCACTAAATGAAAGAGAAAAAACTGTTTGAAAATGAAGCAAATTCAATCTGAATTTTGAAATAAGCACTAAAAATTAAGATTTAAAATTTTGACAACAAAAAAGAGAAAAACGATGACTTATTTTAAAATAATAATGTTATTTAATTCGAACGGAATTTCAATAAAGACATTTTTTAAAAAAATAAACACCATTGTTATCTTGTCGCTTGATATGTTTTTGAATAGGTTTAGGAAGTTGGCGAGAAAAGGAGCATTTAAGTCGATTTGTTGACGATGATATTAAATTGATAATCTTGGAAATTCGATTCGGTTCACGTTCAACTATGAAAGGTAAGACGATAAAGTCCTATTTGAAGGAATTTTCTGTTACATTCTTGAATATTTGCTCATAAATCTCTCGCCGAAAGCACTTTTCTTATTCTGTTCAAAAAAAAAAGAACTCGAATAAATCCGTCTAGTCATACGATTTATCCGTTTAGTTGTCATCGTTGCTCCAACAATTCGAATGCACATTCAATGCAACGTAGAGAAAGTTGAAGAACGAGAAAAAGAGAGAAACAGGGAGTGGGTGAGATAGAAAGCGAAAGAGAAATATGAATGACCAAGAAGGAAACAGAGGAAGAGATAGAGAGAGTCGTTAAAGACAGAAAGTGAAAAAAAAACCAGCCGACAGTAAAATCCTGATATACATGTGCGCGCTCAATAAAATTGAATCAACAATACGATGGCGATTATTTGATCAGTGTAATTTTAATGGATTTGTCGACTGTCGAAATGTATTCGTGTTAGTTTTTATTCATTTTTCCTTGTCTGATTTCTTCTAAAAACTCCAAATTGCTGACCATCTTGCTCATCTGAATGCTCCCTCTCTTTCTTCGTCCCTCCCTAAAATTTGACTGTTTCACCACCATGAAACACACACCATCACATTCACGAACACAATCAAATTCTTTCGTTATTGTTTGCAACGTAATCCGATTATTTTATTTCATCTTTCTCTCTCTCTCTTTGTCCATGTTTCGAGCAAAAGAAAAAAGTGTCTGCATCAGTTTCGAGAAATGAAATCAAAAATAAATGTATTTCACCACGACTACACACCGATTCGATCAAATTCAGTTTGTTTATCCACTGATGTCCGACAATATAGCCAGAGTTTTATGGCTAAAATTGCATTTACGCCACTGATTGACAAAACCACATTGAAAACGAAAAGCGAAAAAAAAATCAATTCAATATAACAAACATTTCGGGAATATTCGGTTTGATGGCCGTTTTTGTGACATAACAATGGATTTGGATTGAAGTGAATGGGAAAATCGACTTTCATCGAATGGCATTTCTCTTTCTCCCACAGTAAATCTAGCCAATTTGTCGGAATTCCCAGTTCATCAAAGGATACTATTACAATGACCCCTTTTGTAAAGTTTCACAATGCAAATTCTCTGTTGTAACATTACATCGGTATATCACTTCCGTATGCAAATTGGACATGAAAGACAAAAAATAAATCTATTTGTATTACGCAAAGATCTGAGATTACAAAACAAACAGCAGTAAGCATTGAAATGTATCATAATGCTAAAGATGTTGAATCAGTTACACAACCAAGCATCCAGTCTGTTCGTTTGTAGAAATTAGAACGATGTTTACAATCAAAAAGTGTGCAGAAGTAATGAACATCAGGCCAACAGGCATTTAAGTTAACTGTATAACAAATGTTTGTGAAAAATCAACATCACACTCTAAATATCACATAAGGAACATAAATAAACATTGAAACACATCCATCCGATGGCCATTTGTTGAATTTGAAGCATATTGTGTGCGATTCGAACACATTTCAACCACAAACGAATGCATTAAAATATTGAATTCATGATTTCTGTTGACGTCATAGATTAAATGGATTTTATGTATTGAAAAATTATATTGAAAAAAAAAATACATATTTTCACTTGGGCCATAATCACAGTTCCTACGCGATTGCAAAATATGATTAAATTTCAATCAATGTCGGTGAATTAGTAAGAAAAGACTTTCAAACACATTGAGCATTTTTTTTATCATTTCTCAATGGAAATGCCAATCACCGGGTTTATTCTGAAATAAATAAAATTATGCTAATTCAGTCAAAAGGAAAAGAGAACTCAATATTTCGCCTCTGTTGTGATATGAAAATGACTGTGGAAAAAAACAAACAACAATCTCTCTGTGTTGATGCTCATGTCCAATATTGATGCTTATGCAAAAAACGAACCAGAAAAGCCATTTACAATACTTTTTTCCAAAAAAAAAAAAAATCAATTTTGCCCATGTTGCTCTGGTTGAGCTAACTTGATATATGCCACTTATATACTTCAAAATTCGTCAAATGATGACAACACAAAAATGTATAATTTAAAAACCTCGACGCAGAAGTGACCACCGAATGAATTCCATTGTTATCGTTATTTGTTTCTTATATTGAAATTTTTGAATTAAAGGTGAAGATTTTGAATGGAAAACGGTTCAGATACGTAAATAAAAAGAAAGATACATAAGGATAAGGCATGTGTCAAGACGTGACTGCATGATAAAATTTGCAATTTTTAAGCACGTCCATTGCATAAACAGACACTTGTCAAAGTCGAAAATGTTTTTTTTTTATTTATTCATAAAACTTATGCGGCCAATGTCCACTGAGTATGCAAAAATTGCATCGGTTGTGTTATGCAAAATGAATGTGATTGTTCAGTTGCACGGAATTTCAATATTTCGATTAAAATCCAGTGGAGAGCAGTTCATATATGGGCAAAGATTATTTATTTATATATAAGGTCATTGTCAAAGTTGTGTGTTTGTTTGAATTTCGGAGAATTTGCGATCGATAAATGCCAACGGGCAAAAAAAAATGTTCATTGCTATTTATGTGTGCCCGTATTCGAACGAAACAAGAACAAACAATCTAGTTTCGATGTTTTTATCCATGTCTCAATTGGGTTTGGTGTATATGCAGTATTCCATAATGAACTTCATCTTTATGGATAATATTTTTCTATTTTCTCGGTTTGAAAAACCAGTGTCATGGCTTCTCGGTTTAAAGAGCCGGCTACTGGGATTTGAAACAAATTTAGTGGATAAAGTTGGTATTTTCATTATTTTCCAGATAGGATTTGGGGTTTTGTGTTTATTTTCCGTATTGTTTACGAAATCCAATTGGCTTGTGTACTGCAGGCGCTACGATGTATGTAGAGATTCAAGTTGTTCTTGATTTAATTGAATCTAAAGTGCTTTCAGTAATTAAAAATAGATTAACTTCAAAACGAAATTAAATGAGCAGTTCGAGTGCATTCAGTTTTTTTTTCATCAGAAAATGAGAAAAAAATGATATTGAAGCGTTTTTTTCAAACACGTTCAATGATTCCTTTTTTTCCAATTTATAGACAGAGAAAGCGTTGTAACTGCCAATTTTCAATGTAATTGGATGCCACTTCCTGCTTGTAGATGAAAAATGTTTTGAATCAACACATTCACCATCTTTTTCATTTTCAATGTAGCTAAATCATTTGTCTGCATGTTCAAAGTTGTCCAGTTGTTGCAAACTTTAACATATTCCACCCATTTTACACATATTTTGACATATTGCAACACGATTCTACACTTTGACCAACGCAAATACGAGAAACGATAGATGCACAGTACGGTGAACGAGCAACACCAAGTTCAATGATAAAATAAAACGATATCGACAAACATGGATTTTGTTTGGGCTTTTGTCGATTCGATGCACAAATAAAAGAGATAGCGACTCTTATTTTTCCTTTAATTTTAACAGTGTGTCCATAACATATAGAAATAGCACTAAATAGTGTCGATATCTATACTATATCGGTGCACTATATATGGAAGATATTTCCGCAAGACACCGTAACTCACAATCGAAGTGAGTGCGAACGGCAAAAATGTTGACGCATACACACAGTTCTTTCTACTGCCGTACGGCAACTTGTGATTTTTCCCGTCTACACTCACTTCGATCGTGCGATACGGTACCGTGCGGCAATATCTTCCATATATAGTGGACCGATATAGTATAGATATCGACACTATTTAGTGCTATTTCTATATATTATGGACACACTGAATTTTAAACATGCTGGCGACTTTTCTGGCCACACAATACTACATTGCACGCGCGCGTACACACACAAACACATCCTACGGTTTTCTGAGTTTGAATTTCATGAGAATTGCCGACGATGGCAAAGAACATTGCATATTTGTCTTCTTATTTTCAATCGTGTGTGCACAATTCTTGGTAAAGCACTTAAGTTTTCTAGTCAGAATCAAACCGAAGCGAGTTAAATTCATGTGTAATGGAACTTTGTTACAAAATCTACTCAATCAACATCGATATATTGAGTATGTGTGCGAATAAAAGAAGAGGCAAAATGATAGAGAAACTTCGATAAAACGATGGAGATGAGAGAGCGAAAAAAAAAATAGATAGCAGTTGGCAGAAAAACAATCTTTGGCTAACGCTAATAATGTTTTGCGTACGCGTTGCCATGTAGAACATTGGCATTTTGCATGGATATTAGTAACACAACAAACACGAATCAAAATGTTATTTAATGCACTATTACGATCGGCGAAACGGAATTTTGCGGAGCGCGTCTATCAGACACAAAACAAGCACTGTTGAGTGCAGATTTTCGATTCACTCTGCCATGCCATACAAAAATCCAGTATGTACGTGAAGCATCGTCGAAAATTCACACAGCAACAGCTACACCAAAGGAAACTGCATTTCAAGTTTAGCATTTAACATTGGCATTACGTGATTTCTTATTGTTGTACACGGATCAAAGCACACACACACACACATACAGACAAATACTGAGCGAGAAGATGTGAGAGAATCAGGCACCATTTATATTTCGAATAAAGTATAGTAAAATTAGTTGGATTTGCACTTATTCGCATATGTTTCGTTTATCTCGCAATAAATTTGCGTTTTATTCGCTTCGATTATTTGAATCTGGATTGAGATCGAGACGTTGGAAAATTGCAAATATCTTTCTTTATTTTCTCTTCGCTCTTTCTCTCTCTAACCCCCATCTCTCTAAGATCTAAGTGTATCTTACGAAATCTTGGCGTTAGACAGCATTCATTTCAAAATATTCCATTTCGAACGATAGTAATGCGATTCGTAAAGTAAAGTATAAGCAAACTACCGATTTTGGAAAACTTTTTTGGCAAAAACGTGCGTATAATTTTGAGATATCACACAATGCGCACTAGCATTTTGCAGACAGCATAAGAATGCGATAAGTTCATCGACTCGTTGAAACATATTTGAGCAATTGAAAAGCGAAATAAAAAACGACGAAGAAACGATAGCAAAAATGCTCGATAAACAAATCGGCGCGCATTTAAATTGAAAAAGCCGTCAAATACTCCGTTATGCATGCACTATTTTCAAAGTGCATCAACAAAATGGGATTTTCTTTCTTTAATATGCGAACGAGAAAGTGCCGACCGCGCGTAATACGGAAGCAAAATAGAAATTCCACAATCTAATGGAACTTGGTGCTTTTATGTGTGTCGATAGGTAGAAAGATTTTCGAATTAAAATTGTTCCAGCTCAAGTGCTTTGTGTCGCGGTATTGCAACATCGATTCTGTTGTTTACACAAATCACAAGAATCTTTCATTTCTTTTTCGATTTCTGAGCGAAATGAATGTTAATGCATGCCGTTGCAATGGTATTTTTGTTTTTGCATAGTAAAAAAAAGAGTCGAACCGAAGTGCCGTTACAAAAAAAACTGTCAATCGACGTCGATTGTTATGCTTCACCATACCAATTCCATTTCAAGTGTGTGCACCATTTTCGCATGCACACAACACACAACACCAATGAATGACACTTATTGGATGATTGTATATCTAAAATGGATTACAATTATATCATTTTCAGCGCGCAATCCAAACCAGACCGATCATTTGGTATTGTGCAACACAATGGTGCGTGTTTATTGTTTTCTGCAACTCTTGTTAATGTTCTTGATGCCGTCACCGTTGTTTGTATTAATTGTTTCAGTTGCTGGCCCCCTTTTTTCCCGTGCACTTTCAACAATGGTCGCTTTAATGACTAATTTGAAGTTCCGCATTTTTGACACATTAAACAAAAACTAAATGAACAACAAACAGATCAATATCAAAGCAAACGGAATGAAGAGATGGAGATCGATATCGACCCTTTATTGTTTCCCTTCTCACTTTTGAAAAGTCAATTCAAAATCCGTAATTAAAGTCGCTTTAATATTGGAAAAGTTTTTTGGTTGCCGCTGCTGCGGCTGTTTTGTTGCTGCAGGCAACCGAGAAAGATAAAAGCTAAAAATCCTCTCGAGATGTGAATAAAACCGGCTCTGTAAATATTATGATGACTGTGATGGAAAATATGGAATATATCTGACATGCTACAAAAATAAAGTCAGATGCGTCACGATGTCTAACTTTAATCCAAGTAAATGTGCACAGGGATGCAATTTCGAAACCAGATGTTTACCATAAAGGTAACACGAGTTTCTCTCTCACCTCTTATGTTGTTGCATCGCATATGAAATCGATCACAATTTGACTGCACTCACCGTTGAATGAACCGTTTTTTCCATCGAATAGAATCGATGTTATTTTCTCACTGTAATATTTATCGTTTTTTCTTCTTCTCTGTTTGTGTTTAGATTGTGATAGTGTTCGAATGGCAGTGTTCATAATGCTTAGAGCGAAATATTTGTTTTTATAGTTCTTACGTAATGTAAATAAAAATGCATTCAGCAGATGTTATTCTTCCGTTCTGCTATTTCGAATCCCTTGCTCTTCGCTCATCAATTTCATATGTCTTTTGTTTGTTTTTATAATTTGTGCCGCTTCAGGTTAATACTCTATTTGTGATGCTTGCATAAGAACCGTCCCTTTCACAGCGACGCACATACACAAACACATGCCGAAAGACAATCGAATTGTAAAATCTGCAAAAATGAGCGTGATTCACGTGACCAGCTGATAACTATTGGTTTCATTCATTTGGTTTTTGTTCTGTTCACGGGTCACTTATTCGCCATCATCAGGTTTTATGATCTCTATACTTAGTCGATTAGTATTTTCCAATTTTCGTTGAAAACCGAATGCGAACGAAGAAATATGTGCAAAATTGAAAACAACTAGACCATGATTTGGTTTTTATCGTCTTGTCTACAAATTCGAAATGGGCAATAAATGGAACAATGATCACAATAAAAAAAAAAACTAAATAATGCTCTCGATTTATTGAAATATCATCAAAGCATACAATTGGTGTTGTCTGTGTGTTTGCCACTCCAATGTTCAGATGAATGCTTTTATTCAACAAATGAAGAATTACGACCAAAACTCCGACTGGTGTGCTTCAATTTTGATTGACGTTGGCGTTTTCAAAATAACTCCATGAACTGGCCAATTGAATTGTTTATGATTGTACTTGAAAGTTTTTTTGATGCAAGCAATAAATACACCATTAAACAGTTCGATTGAAATTACCTTCCGCCAACGCTGCTGCGGTGCAGCTGGTATTTGAGCAAGAGAGAAAAAAAGAGAAATTTTTTCCGCTTTTGGCCAAAGATGTTTGCTTCATTTGAATGGAATTAAAAACAGAAATGATTGAAAGAAGAGAAAAAAAAATGAAAATTCGAAAAAAAGAAAAAAAAAACACACAATTGAAATGGATACTGTTTGCCAGTGATGGATAATTGAATGGCTGACCTCATTGCAATATCAAATGATCAAATGTTGACGTTAGCCGCTTTGTAATCATCATCATCTGTTGGCAATTGGTGCACCATGATGAGATGAGACCGCTGTAAATAAATACATTTCATTGTTTTCTCGCGATGCAACGCGAAAAATATTGCGAAGCCATAGACACAGTGTAATTCATGTCATGCGGCGTTGTCAGAACGGATGGAGCGCAAAAATCGCAACAAACATTCATTTGGAAATGCGTTTGGAACCTTTTTATATTATTATATATTTTTTTCGTCCACAGACTTTGCTGAATTTTTTGTATTTTTTGCTTTTTCGTTTCATCAGCAACCATTATTGCAACGGAAGAGAGAGAAAGAGCGTGGACTGATATCGGTTCGTTTGTTTTTAGATATTAATTAAGCATGATTTCGACTGTACGGATCGGTACGGACCGTGTTGTATTCGTTTCAGTTTTTATAGTGATTCGAAAGAGAGCAAAAACAAGCAGTTCCGATATACATTTGCAATGGTGCAACATTGTTGTGTACATTCACTTTTTGTGCCATGCTCGTCTTTTTCCGCCATTTTTCTGCGCGCATAATTTATGAATGAACGATATAGTATAGTCATTCTTCGAATTCTTATTTTCATTTCATTTTCCCTGCTGCGAGCGTAACTTGAATGTTGTTGTTTTTTTTACATCTTCAAAACTCGCGTAAGATTAATTATTCAGAATCAATTTATTTGAAGAATTTGGACGGCGAATGGAAAATGAAATTAGAACAAATAAGATAACAGATCAGAGCTAGTGGCTGTGGAGCACGTCATGTCGGTGAAACAAACAATTGTGGAAATCGTTTTGAAAAACATCCAATTGCAATAACAATGAATGTGTTTGTTTTAAATTTTATGGTTCGATTCAAAAACTTAAGTTTTCCAGAGATAAAATGCAATCCGAATTGTAAATCCAAAATGCGTACAATGAATGCAATTCAAATTCAGAGAATATGCAGCACATTTTATGCATTATAAACTTTATAATATCCATTTAAATTAAATATGTTAAACTTTAACTGTTCCAAAAATACTACGGTGCAACGAAAAGCGTCGGCAGAAAACTTTGAAATAATAACTTTTTTTTCTTAAAGAAAACTTACTTAATGCACCTTCATTTACGATTACGGTGAATATTTACCTTTACAATACAAAGAAACGAATGATTCTTACTGTCAACATTTATTGCATCAATTTTCTGATTGGCGGCAATCACAGTTCGAAATTGTCGCATTAAAAAAAAACGAAGAAGCGAGAACGTGACAACTTTTTTTTGTGTCTTTTAAATCGTTTCGCAGATTGAAAATCACTGATTCGTATTTACTTTGTAGCCCGTGTGATTTTTTGATGTTGGGCTTCGATCGCACAAAATATGCTCAGTTAACTGAATGGACGTAGATAATAACAGCAATTATCTGTGATATTTTATTAATGTATCCAATGAAATCGTGCGATTAATTTCAGTTGATTCTACTGCGGATGAAATGTTATCTAATATAAAATGAGCTGTAGATTTGTTGCGCAGGAGTTTCTTTTTTTTCGTTCGTCGGTAATCTCTGTGTTTATTAAAACAGTTTACAACCTTCATTAAATTGAATTGAAAGCAATGCAAGCGAAAAAAACCGGTCTCATACATTATACAATATATCTCATTCTTCAACCATTCTGCACCATTTGATTGCACGCAGCACCATGGCAGATTCAAGCCTTAATATATTTGATTCATAAAATTGCATTCATTTTCATTCAAGCAAGCATGTCATCGGGTGCGCACTAAATCATTTCGAAACTCCGCTCTTTTTTTCATCCTCGTTTCGCTGGCAATCGCATCCTAAAATTAATTACGCGAAGCGTACACGGATTTTGTGCTGTTTCCAATGACATTCCTCGAATTCCGCACAACTTTTCAATCCAATTTTTTGCACAAGCTACAATCTCTTGTGTATTCCGGACAATTTCTGAAAATGATTTTAGTATCATTAGCAACTGTCACGAGAGCCAACCAATCCGCTGGAAATATAAACACTAGATAACAATTCTTAAGAAGATGCGAGCCGTGCTACGATCGAACAAGAATATAAGCTACACTAGATCTGCGTGTTTGGTGCAATCGATTTCGAGATGAAGTGTAAAGGCAGCCACTTTATTCTCGGTAGTCGGCGAATATTAATCGCTTATGAGATTACCAGCTATTTTGACTGGATGACATTTACGAATTGGATTCTCTTTAATTGCGCACTTGTTACACGTTTGCATAGAATCAACATCATCAGCAACATCATAAACAAAATTAGTTCAGCCACTTCTTCGCAGTATCGCAAACATTTGATGTGTCATGTGAATTTGGTGTAGCCATAACGTGGCTAAAATACGATAAGATGAATTTATATTTCACAATTATCGCACGGTCTATCTCCTCCGCCAGAATTACAACTCGTATGAAATTGCACGAGACAATCTGAACTGAAAGTTTGATACATTTTACTCCCAAAATAGCCAGTCGTTTTTCTCCCCCTACCTTGAGTTGAGTAGATGTAAACGCACATAAAATGAAATTGCGCACGTTATAAGTGTTTATCGTGCACGAAATACAAGACCAACATTGCTGCAAACGAATATTATTCAAATGAAAATGCGGATTTGAATGTCATGCTACCATTTTTTCTCATTCATAAAAATGATATTTATGGATTTTTTCTGCTCATTGCTATATGACTTTTTATTGCGACAATAAAGTCTGGACGAGTTGTCAAAAAAAAAACAGCGAGAAATATTTGGAACGTGGCCGCCGATCATTTCGGTGGCTCATGTTGAATGTGCGTTAGCAAAGCATCAACCAGATATTCACAAAGGAAACGGAAAAGAATTACATTCTTTGGCAAATAAAAACGAATTAACAATAGCCATTCGTTGTGAAATGTGTTGACAATTGAAGTCTCCTTTTTCTACTCTTTCTTGACTTTTTCCAAAACGATTAAACGTTTTGTCCAATTTGAGTTTGTTCTTATTTCTAAAAAGGTAACATAACAATGGAACAATAACAGAGAGCTGAAGGAAAATGGCAAAAAAACGAAATCCTTTTCAACTTGAATGAATGAAATCAACGTTCGTTTGTACGGAACTGATCTCTTAAGCCAATAAAACAATTTGATTGAATTGCTTGATTTGGTTGTTGTACTCTCATCCCGTTCGCTGTGTCCATGAACTTAGTTTATCGACATGAGTGCCAATTTGTGGCACTCAACCGCAAATCCATTTGTGCCCGATTGTTGTAATGAACAAGACTCTTGTTTATACTTATAAGCATGTGACGGGAATCTTTCATGATTATATGCAATAAACCAAATCTCATGACATTGAGCGAAAAAGTTAGTTGCAGGCGCGTGTGTACAAGAGTTACGGTTTTGGTTGTTGCATGGACTGCAATGAAAATCATTTGCAAAATTACTGCTGCAACAGAGATGTTTCGACAAGCAAAACAATTTCATGTTAAATTATACGAACGATACACAACGCAAAATATCACTACAGATTCACGAATAAAGACTATACAGAATAACAATGGCAAACGGGAGAAAAAAAATAAAGGAGCTCAACGGTCAGATGATTGAAATAAATCTTATTTAAAAATCTCTCTCTCTCTCGTGAGAGTGTATATACTTTTATTATTTGCATGTCAATTGCTTATTTCGAATTGAATATTATGCAGAGCGCATGTCATACAACCAAAATGCCATTCGTTTGCAGCAAAACGAAAGAGAGACTGTATCAGTTTCTGCGAAAAGAACACCGAAATTGTGTTGCATGGTCGAGTAAATATATCACATCATTTTACATTTCGATACCCAGAGTTTATCTCTCTCTCTCTATCTCTCTTTTTTTCACTCAGCAAATGTACAAGACAATCACAACAAAAGAAAGCCCCATAAACAAAAGCAATTCCCATTTGGAATGGCACAGAATGAAATGGCATGTACAATTGTACATACTGAATTTATGCAACAATCACATTCAATCATCACATGAAAAAAAATGAATTAACCGCTCATAAAACCCAAATCTCGCTCTACAGCATGGGCACATCGTCGAAAGTTTAGACTCTAAGCCCGATCGATATCCATACACATATAACGTAGTCTTCGGTTTCGGGCACTTTATGTGGCTGGTTTCGAATTGTGTGTTGTCAGTGCTTCGTTGCACAATTTTATAATTTAATAGAAAAACTGAGATACGTACGGGTCTCAACAGTTTTCACATCCAGGAAATCGATTTTCATTCAAACCAGATGCAATTTGAATATTTACAAATGTGTTCGGCTCTTAATAAAACTCGAATAAAATATATAATTTGTTTTGCATTTAAATTTGCATCAAATTTTTGAGTTCTTTTCAGAAAATGTACGATATATATGCAGGAAACTACAAAAATAAACTGTGTCTCAAAGTAAAAGATCGAGTGACGAAACCTATCGAAAACCACACGTGTAATACAAAATTATTAATATTTTGTGGTAGTGTTGATAATTAATAAAAACTCCACTAGTTAATTTTACTTTAAAATAAATATTATTTAATGAATCGTATGATGGATTACAGCTGCGTAGTTCTGTCTAATGCGTGCGAGTGCGGACGATGCGCTACGATGTTCACTGGACGGCGGTCAATCGATAAGAGAGCGATCCAATTTTCGTTCCGTCACTCGCTACCAAAAAACTACTATAATTGTGACAGAAATTTGACAATGTGTTTCATTTGTTTTTATGCATCTGGTAATATTTAGTACCAAATTTTAATAGCAGTGAAGCTGCCACAATTTTGCTGAAAAATTACTATCACCAACCATATCACCAATAATTTTTGCCACGAAGTGACAGACATGTTTTTCTTTCTATTGAAACAATACGTTCCAAGGGCTTGGAATGTTGGAATTTTGTTTTCTACGTAACTCTAGAAACTTTTGACATCAATTTTATTCGTTAATGTAAATATTTGTGATACATGCGCTTCAATTTGTTGATGAAATGCTGGAAAATAATGTCGAAAATATTTAAGAATAAATGATAGTCATGATGGTATGGAATCATCATTGACGCACATCTTTCCAATTCGCGTGAAAAAATGCCGTGTATATAAAGGAATCTGTCGCCAGCAATAATCAATTAGTTCTCAGAAGACACAGGGGATAAAAAATGGAGTCGTTTTCAATTTTTCCGCTCTTGGCATTATTGCTGTGTGTTCAGGTATATTATTTTGAATAAACATTTCATATCTTTTTCATCAACTTTTCTTCTTTTTTTTATTTATTTAGTCGATAAATGGCCAGGATTTAAGTTTTGATGTATTTCTTGACACCTATTATAACAGAGCGAATGCTTCTGGAAATAATATACCAGAAAATTTGGAATTCATGCGTGAAATATCTTTGAACATCGATCATATTCGTGACCAATTTTCGCGTTGTGCGCAGACACTTGCCGATGAAGAAGGTAAAGCGAATCTGTTGTCCAAGGTGCCGGCAGGCTTGAAAGTAAATGGATTGGATGGAGTTGAATTTTGGACACATAGACTTTCAAACGTTAATGGAGGACAGAAGTTAGTTTGGGAAACACACCAAGGAATCATCAATGAAATCGATTCCGTCTTACCCGTACATATCGATCCGCATTTCTATAATAATTTCTATAATTGGTGCCACCACCCCTTTGACGGTGAACAGTGTGCATTAATTCAGACAAAATGGTTAAAATCCATGGCAGGAATACACTCAACATTTGGTGTGAACTTGGACAAAGTGACAAAGGAGGTATTTGAAGTAAAAGAGACACTTTCAAAAAATATCAGTCAAGCCAATGATTGGTTCGATGTTATTTTAAATGCTAATACGAAGCCTGCCAAAGTGTTGGAGGCTTTTAAAAAAGTCGAACCATTCACTAATACCATAACAAGTGTACAATCACTGTTGTTGCCAAAACTTAAAAATGTGAAAAAACTTCTAAATCTGTACAATCAACAGAGAACTATATGGGCTAATTTCATGATGGGACTCATAACCAATCCCGACAATGTTTTTAAAAGACGGCATTGAATGATGCTAATAGAAGAACGATTTTATTTTCGGCCTGACATTACATGCAAATTCTGCAAAAAAAATGTGTATAAATTTTATCAAAATTAACATTATTCGTTTTGTATTCAAGAATGTTATTTAAAGAAAATACTGAATAAAACACATTTAGGTTCTGTCAGCCTAACAAAAAACATATTTCCCCAATTGTTGGTTTTTATTTTTTTTATTTTTGTTCAAACAAATAAGCCTTCGTCACTCATCCAGTTTGTCGTCAAATGTGATAAAAGACTGAAATTTAAGTCAAGCTTTTATACTTTGAATTGAGAGCACCGTTGAATTTCGCAATACGCTATGTAAATTGACTTAAAATACAAAAGTATCTGTGTGTTAGTGTCCCTTATATACATCTCAGTCATTCTGTTGGTTTTATCTCTCGTTTGATACATACAATTCTAATCGGTTTGACGTAAGTGCACATATTATAAAATTTATTGGCTTTTGCTTGTGCGAAACAATCGCCTGTGGATAACAAAAAAAGGAAATTGAAAGTGTATGTCTGTTTTTTAATTCGATTTATTATTGTTCGCTATCCGGACCCGGCTATTCAATGATTGTCTAAAGTGTTAACTCCTGACGCCAGTTTTAATCATTTCGTAAATCGGAAAATTTCGCCGACCTGTCTTTTAATGCGCAGACAACATAATTATATGACTATTGTGATAGAGTGAATATGTGAGATTAAAATTGAGTGACTCTCGAAATGTCGCCACATCAATGCATTGATGTGTGATATACAATACGGTAATCCATTCGTCAGTGTCTGAGCCAATCCCCACGCGCGCACATACATTTTGATGTATGTGCAACGTAATGTGAAGATTTATCACATTCGTCGATTGTATGTGTCTTATCGAAAATCAAACGGCAATTTACAAATTGTGAACACTTTTTTTACAAAGTCCAATTTACACATTGTGCACGCGTGACGGCTTAACTCTAGGGGACGGAAACCATTAGCTAGTTTTTTTTTGTTTCAAGTAAAAACTAGGAAAATTAGAAAAAAACTAGCAAAAACTAGAAAAATTAGCAAAAATTATTTGACCCGCCATTTTGATATTGTGCCATGATTTGGTAACTAAATCAATTTTACAAGTCGACTATTGAAAGATACAAGTATTTTTGCACGATTTTGTGTTAAAAAAGAATAATTAAACTAATTTTTACTATTATAAGTGTATAATTATTCAAAACACATAAAAATATGTCTGAACAACTAAACGTCAAAATACTTCATTGTGTCAGTACAATCATTTGATTGTCATTTGACAGAACAAAAAACTAGAAAACTAGCAATTTCATAAAGAAATATTAGCATTATTAGATTATTCAAGCAATAAACTAGTAAATTAGCTAAAAACTAGTAAATTAGCTATAAACTAGAAAAACTAGCATTGGTTTCTCTCCCCTAGGCTTAACTTGAAGCTCATAAATTTACATGCATTTTACAATCATAAAAACATGCTGTATCCACATTGAAAATTATTTGTTAATTTATCTTATCATCGTTCTTTCGATATATTTCGTGCTCGGTGTCGATAAACGTTTTTTTTTTTTGCGTGATGATTGAGCGCAAACGGTTTTGAAACAAAGCGCTTAACAAGCTGCAAAAGACATGTTTTACCGGCAAAGTGATTAAATAATGCATGGCACGATACACGATCTTAACCGTTAAACACATACATATTGAGAGGAATAAAACTGTATCTAGAGTATAAATTTTGTGCGGTTAACGCTCTTTCTCGCTGCCATATCAAATTGTATTGCAAAATTTACATCAAAACATTGTAACGCATCGATTTCATGTCACATACTCGCAATCTTGCTCTCTCTCTATCTCTGTTGTATGTGGAAGTGTTTTAACAGTCATTGGGCCGAAACGAAAACCGATAAGAAACAGCGAGAAAAAAATTATAAAAGAAAACACACGACTGTAACAAATCAGAACCTAATTTACGTAATTAAAACGAACACATTAAACATCTAATGAACATGCATTTGGTGCTCAGTCTTTCGCAAATTGTAAATAGCACTTTAATCTCGGCTTTTTTTTCGCTTAATAAAATTGCTTCCTTTCTCTCTCTTTATCTCTCTCGTTCGGTGTATTGCGTTTGGAACGACCGTGTTTCATTCGACTTTATTCAACGTGGTGAATTTTTATTTTGGCATGTGAGTTGATGGGTCGTTTCGGATCGATTAAAACAAGGAATTCTTTTACGAGTAAATGTATTGCGATTTTTTTTGTGCCACGACGTCCAAGATTATCTGCGATGACCTTTTACTAGCCGTACATCGATCGAGTCGACAAAATGTGCTTTGGTTCATTGAACAAACGATTGGGATTTTTCGTAATTCACATCTTGGTTGCGCCTTGACGATCAAACAAAGATGTACTTAGCAGATTTTCTTAGTTTTTGATGTCAATTTTACACGAGACGCGCATTTTCAAGCAACGGCACAGAGCCAAATTCACTAAATCCATATCAGATAGACGATGCAAGACGAGAAAAGTGCATTTGTTTTTCGTCTAACTGGCTACCAAGTAAAATGCAAACTGAACAAAAAAAGAAATGGACATAATACGAAGTTTCGAGTGAATGTCGAAAGCGAAGAAAAATCCAACAAAACCAATTTTCCTTGATAAAAAGCAGGAACGACACAAAAAGCCAGAAGTTGAGCAAACGGGTTTTCTTAGTTGAGAATATGTGTTTTTAGCGAAAATGATGCCATTGATAAGAGTGGTTTTCTGGCCAGCCATCGTCTCGCCAATGTATGCTATGTGCACACTCAATGGAATTATCATTCAATAAATAAAACATTGTCAAAAGTGCCAAAATCACAAAAACAACAGCCACAAAAAAAAAACATTGTCATTTCAATTAGATAAAAAACATGTACATTTCGGAAATGCGAGACACAATGCCACGATCACAACTACCACGACGACGACAACGACAACATACATAAATGTACTGAATAACAGAAAAAAAGTACTCATATAAAAACGCCCAAAACTATATCATATTCGCGACAATAAAGACCAACTAAGTGCCAAAAATAAGCGGCAGCGACAACGCCAAACGAGCAAGTAAGAAGTTTATATTTGTTAGTATTTAAGTTTGTTCAACAATTTTCTTTGTGTCTCTTTTTTCTTCACGTTCTTATTTTCAGTGGATAAATTGAAATAAATAAAACATTTAACGACTTTTGACTTTGGACGAAGACAAACAAACAAACAATTCATTGTGAACGACAGAAAGACACAAAGTAATGTTGAACAATGAAGAAGCACAATTTCGAGTATTTTATGAGAGAGAATATACCGATTACATCCAACAGCTCACAAAAATATTGCATTTCTGATTCACGACATTGTTCAATCAATTTAATGGCAGCAGTTGTGAGCACGTTGTCATCGATTTTCGTTTCAAATTGTGTGAGTGATTGTGTTTGAATGCATTTTTCGGGTGAATTTTGCCAAAATTGACAACACACGCTGATTATTATTATTAGATGAAGGAGGAAGAGCCGACGGAAATGGTGCCGTTTTTTCTCTTTTTGGATATATTTTTTTCAATCAAAATACTTCCGTTTTGGCGATCAATAACTGTTACACTGCCAAACTGTGGCCAATCGTTTGATTTTTTTTTTCGTTGGACATTCGATTCATAACAGATTGCTGTCTTTCCATTCAAACCAGTACACGGAATCTGACTGTGCAATTTTTCAAATAGAATTTTTTTTTCGAACGAGCCAACATTGACATCTGTTTGTGTACACACAATGTGCACATAGAATTGTGTTTGGCAAGTGAAGAATGGTAATAATAATGTGTGCATAGCATCACGTACAATGACTTTAAAGCAGCACATAATTGCTTGTCATGCACTCGAGCACGCACAAACTTAAATCAATCATCGTGTTCAACTCGGCGAAACAATGCAATGCATTTCAACAACGTTTGATGATAAAAGAAGACAACATTAGAAGCGAAATAAAAAAAAACACCTTTGGGTCTTCGCTTTTATTCATCACCTGCCTTCTCATTATATGAACCCTTCTTGGCATTCGATCGATAGCGCGACGTGACGAAAATAGCTCAACTGAATTTCGCCGAATGCACCATGATGCGTCTTCGCTTTTCGTTCAATATTGTCGATGACTAATTAAACTTTGTTGATATATTTAATAGATAGCCTTCTTCAAAAGTCACTTCCGGTTAAAACAAAACACTTTAATCGAATTCCTTTGAAAGTTCAATAGATTACATTACATAGGAGTAATGACATCGTTTACTTATCGTTAAATTTCCAATATAAAGTAATTGCCTTTTTTGTAATCGAAACTTTTTAAATCGAGTTTCGGTTCTCATACGCTCACGGGCATTAGTTTTCGATTTTTGCAACATTTAACATTTACATAAGGTAATAAAGTGTTTGTACAACGGAAATTAGGTTTATTATTGTCGCTGTTTATGAATATACAGAAAGTGTCGATAACATAGTTTCTTGTTGTTCTCACACGGCCTTATCTTGAATTGATGGCGCAATAGCGAGACGCATTTTCTGTGGAGGAGTTAATTTCTTTGCATTAAATGTCAAACGATGTTAGTTGCTATATTTATACATTGTCTGTAACTGGGATGTTGTGCAACATCGATCCATTTCAAAATCATAAAAAATGGGGAATTTTTTTTATAGAGGTTCTCTCGCTCTATTATTATGCCAGTTAAGGAATGCAATGTATTTGCAATGATAATGAATACGATCTCTATTATGATCTAAATAAAAATGCCATTCATGATTGTTCAATAGATTGTGCCGATGTGGCCACGATGGTGGAGATAGAGAAAGAGAAAGAGAGAGAAAGAGAGTAAAAAAGTGGACGCAAGATGCAATAAGGCTATTATACCGCTATTCATTTTCTCAATTGATCAATGGACTAATTGACGCCCAAACGGGTGAACTCAAGAGAGCGCGTCTAAAGTCTTTAATAAAATTTCCGATGGTTTTTATTCACTCTTCTCATGGCAGAAGACATCAACATAATTTAATAAACATAAAAATGAAGCCTTTTTTAACTTGGCAATAAAAAGGCTATCTTAAAAACAGTCCATATATGAAATCATTATTTATCTACATCTTTTCCCTTCTCTCTCCCCCTCATCTCTAACTCTTTCTATGCATAAAAATTTGCGTGAAAAATTCTAGACGCGAATATAAGAAAGTGGGTGTGATGCACTAATTGAATGTGATGTGAATGACAAAAACTTGTAACGACATCATAAATTAAAATTATCTATACACGTTGAGTGGCTCTTCTCTATCTTCATTCACTTGCAAACGTTGGAAAATGCAGTTCATTACGAACAGTAGTTGGCACACGAAAGTGGATATTGACCTCCGTCATTCTTGATTTGCTCACACTTTTTATCCCTCTCATTGCCCCCCATTTCTCTCTGTCTGCTGAGCCGACGACTAAGTCTGGGCTTCGAAAAATTTTATGACTCTTTTGGATCATTAAAAAAACTCTTTTTTCATTTATGTATGCAGGAGATGAGAAGAAGTGATGCCCCGGAGCCGTTCACCTACTGCAAACGTACACACATACACGACATATCTTATCAGTTTGGGATATATCCATTTGCGCCGTGTGTTGTATACACGTATATCATGTCATCGGCAAATGCAATCAGATGGAAATCGTTATCATATCAAGCCATTTGTCGCGCAACCAGTTTCAAACGATAACACGATTACCATGGGCTGATAAACTTTTTGCAGCGGTAATATAATCTCAATGCAAAATGCGGCAGCATCCAAGAGACACTCAAACAAACAAACGAAAATTCCAACATCGAACACAAACTGTGTTGCAACAAATTTTTTATTTTCGTTTGTTTGTGCATCGATTTTAAAATCGTGTTTCGGATTTAAAAGATTTCGATTACGCTACATAAAATATCTGTGGAAATCAACTCTTACGAAAATGCTGTACAAATAGAATCCCAGAAACATACCAATTATTGAAATTATATTTCTGTGAGTTTGAAATGTGTGTGCGCGCGCGCGGGCTCGCGTCCGATACAGATGCGACTTTATATATAGTAGCTGCGAATGGAATTTTTATGTTATGTTGAAAATTATGTGCGAATCGGCGAACGCTTTTTTTTAACACCATCGATATGGCGACGCTTAAACAGAACATGAATGTTAAATAGAATGCTTTTCAGAGCTGTCTAGAGCTCTGGGATCGATCTGGTAATAAATAAATGTAAATGCAAGGAATGCTTGTTACGCCTGTTTAACTACCACATGAATCTTTTATTCTTGAGCATTTTAGAAATTTGAATCGTTTTTCACACAGCTAATATGTAGTATAAAACGCAACAGTTTTACTATGTGATGTATACAGATGCCATTTTTGCAAAACATTCAATACCAGAAGAATATATCGCATTTTAAACGCGTTCGACGGAAATTTATTGACCAATTGCATTGATTTGTTCCGCTTTTTTCATCTTCTTCGCCAGAAATGATGCTTATAAACACATGATTTATACACTAAAAATCCAACATATTTATGACTTTGAAGAAATTTTTCAGTCATTTTAAATGCTGTTAATTCATTTGAACTCGGTTTTAATTACAACCATTTTTTTCCGTGATTTATTTATCGTTTTGGCTCTGAATAGCGATTTTCATTTAAAAATTGAAAATATGTTGTTGTTTTTTTCTCTGCGATGTAATTGAATTCGACTCAATTTATGACGCAGAATGAAACGCGTATGTTTATTCATACGCACAAAGTTAATAATAAAATAATGTTGCGCATTTGTTTGAACAGTCCAATGTTTCAACAGAAAAAAATAATATTTCAATGACCAAACACCAAATGGCACATTGTTATTCCGAAATGGTTGTCATAATTGGCAACTCTTTTTTTTACGAAAAAATAACGAATTTTTCAACTTCAAAGAATGATGGTAGACATTTACTTCCATTCGCCATGGAGTTATTTATTTTTCAAATCGTCACCAGTCTTTTTTACTAATTGATTTTTGTTGCTGTTTTGTACGACAACCGCAGGCAATATCGATTCGGTTGCCATTCTTAAAAAATGTTTTATGGGAATTAAATTAAGTTAAATTTGTATTTAAATTTAATTGAGTCGGCTTTGATTGGCATTTTAGTCTGTTTACGCATGAAGCCCGCGTCGTTGAGCATGATATATTGGATTTCATTATAATCCATGCCACTTGATGGATTTATGTATATTCTTAAATGGAAAACAAATAGCATATGATCTATCTCTTGGCTTGCTCCCATGCGTCGAATATATGTATTTTTGTGCGGGCGGTATTATTAGCAACTGTAGAAACGTTTTATTTGATAAAAATATTCGAATGTTTTCAACTTTTCTTAACATTTAACAAATATGGTTTTGGGCTTAATGGGATTCGCCTCCGTTTATGCCAATCAATCCCAAGTCATTGATTTCCGCGAATATTATCTGGTTAATTGAACCAATATGCTGCTGTGTTCTATCTCAAATCATCTCCGCATGTCAAAAATGGAAAAAAGCAGCACATTCAGTCGTGTTGGTAACGATTATTAAATCATCTCGAGTGCAGGCATACGAATAATTATATTTCTGTAAAACGTCTCAAGAGACCACAATTCCAAATTTAGTTCAGCTGTTAATGCGCATGAAAATTGAAAAAGTGCACACAGATTTTTCACTCGAAAAATATGTGAGATAATAATGATGATGGGCTTGAAATGCGCTAAAACGCACGTTTAAGTTAACCAGCAGTTCACAAGTGAAAATGTTAACGAGCAAATTGCATGTCATCGTCGCCTGCTGTCGTTTCGGTTTTTGCTTTCTTCCTTTGCGTTTTCTGCCACTTTTATGCGTAAGAGATATTCACACAGTGAGCGAAATAAACATAGCCCACAGCTAATTTCAGCATTTGGTATTTATTGAATCTTGTCACTATGTCTTCCTTTGCACAACATAAAAAAACACTAAATTTGCCCTAATCTGCTTTACTTATTTTCAAACTTATCACGAATTTTCCAAATTAAACGAACAAACACAAATTGAATTCGTACAGTCTGAATCGATTCGATCGATTCAACGACGACAAAGGGAACAAGTGTCTTGCTGTTTGGCTGGAATTGACATTGAGATGATGTTAATTATCGTTTTAATTTATGGCCGTTCTTTGATCATCAATTGAACTAAATTTTGTGTTGAACTCGAATGCCATTCGGTTGCCACTTGTAATTAGTTAATTGATTTCGAAAACTTGGCCAGTGGTTCTCCCTCCTCCTCTCTCTCTCTCTCTCTCTCTCTCTCTCTCTCTATCTTTATTTCTTTCTCCCTGCCAATTATCCGAAGTTTTGCAACGAAGTTGATTTTACTTCTATTTTCTATGTGAAGTACCGTCGATTCCAGCAAATCTCAATCGCAGACTGGCGTAAACTTTTCATAAAAAACAACAAAATTACGCAAACGGTGAACTTCTTGGAATTTGTAGTTTGAAGATTCCCATCCAAACACAATGAGAAAAAAATCGAAAAGCTTTTGCATTACTCTGTTATCATTCGTTGAAATCCGACCTTTTACAAACGACCTGATACATCGAAAGATTCACACCATTAATTAGGCGAGTCAATGAGAGAAACAAAAAGCAAACACCCAAACAAAAACTTTATCTGTATTATTAATTGAAAAGAATAACAAAAAAACAACAACATTTAATCGCTGGTTTCAAACAAAACGAATAAAAATTCAGCACTCTCTTGTTGTTTGTTGAGATCATGATGAATAATTTCGTGCCCATTTTCATTAAATGCACATTAAATACAACAATAACATGCATTGGTGTGTGTTTATGCTGTTTTAAATTTTGAATTTTTGAAATATACAAATAAAATCGGTGCGATCATCTCGCGTAGCGCCAATGTATTCGCATCGGTTATGTTCGAGTTGAAATGATATTGAAAATGGTTGGTGTTCAGTAAACACAATATTGTTGTTTCAAACATTCCATGAATAATGCAAGTTTGTGTCACACATAATATATGATATCGAATTTCGATGTTGTATTCGGTGTCCTTGGTTTTTTAACACCCCCTTTAATCGAGCACAAAATTCGGGATAACAATGTTAATATTTTATTGCAATGTATATGAAAAAGAAAAAAACCATCGAATTATTGCAACCGAAATATTTTCTGCACTGCATAATATGAACGATTTTACTGCATTGTCGCACATTTTTGTGGAATACGACATTGTTTGCTGGCATATGGAAATCTCTGAATACTCGGCATTTTAAAGTTATGAATTCAACATTTCACCACATTGTCGTACATTTTCAATAAAATAATAATTTGTGAAATTAAATGCCAAATATAATGTGATAAATGAAACGATAATATTATCGTTAAACGGTTCAATGGAACCAATGCCAATGTTTGTTTGTTCACTTCGTGCGTATAAAAACTGTAAACAATTCTCAATGTGAATAAATTTTACTCGCACATCAGAATTAATCATGCAACGCAGAATATGTATTTCTGGATAGACAACAAAATTGGAAATACCAAAACAAAAAAAATACGAACGATGTTTTGTTGACAGACGGCATCATGCGAATTGAGTGCGTATGCACAAGTCAAATTATGTATTGAAACGAATGGTTTGTTTATATGCGTCTTTGCCTTAATTAATTCAATAATCGGGTCAATTTATTATATAATAATCGTCTGTTTGTTTGTCGCCTCATCGTCACTCCAGTTTTCATCGTATTCATCTCTTATTTTGTTGAACATTTTAATTGCACCCAACTGACATTGCCACCCAGTCCATTCATGCCAGATCTCTCGTTTTCTCTTCTTTCTCTCTCGGTAGTCGACAATGAGCCAACACAACGTTCATTATTCGCTTGAAATGGGCTCATAATTTCGATAGCGTACGGTGGCTTCTCTCATTTTTGCCAAACAAATAGAATAAAACACATTGACTTGACTATACAAAACAAGCATACAAATTCATTCGAATGATTAAATGGGTTCGTTTGAACGCATCTCGACTCGGTTTACGGTTTGAATTTATGAACAAGAATTTGTATGCACTGTTTTTTTTACTCTTGCCACTTTGTATGCATGTGTGGTTGTGATATTTGAATTCAGAACAATTTTACGCGACAAATTGACTACATTTCACAGCCAGTTATGTGAAATGTATGCATATCTAAATGTGAAATTTTCATATTTTTAGCGGTTTTAAAATGAAAATTTATGCATCGTATTTGGTGTTTGAAATTATCGTTGCACAAAGTTTCGGTGTCATTTCCAACTGACTGCATTTTTTTGTATGTGTGTGTGTTTTTACTTCACAGACACATTCCCCAGTCGAAAATCCAGAAACAACAAAGAAAATTGTGTACGACATTCGGAACGCAATGCTGTAAATGCAAATGCATTGAAATCAGCACAAAATACACAACAAGGAAGTGTTACTGACTTAAATGTATGTGGCTGCTTATGTTCATCCATACATATAATATTTACGAATGCAATACCATACCAAAAAAGAAGAAAAAAGCCACAAATCCATTCGTGCTCGGTTTTTCACACTTTTCATG
The DNA here is from genome assembly GCF_009176525.2 of Contarinia nasturtii. Classification (NCBI taxonomy): domain Eukaryota; kingdom Metazoa; phylum Arthropoda; class Insecta; order Diptera; family Cecidomyiidae; genus Contarinia; species Contarinia nasturtii. Next base: position 981,994 of record NW_022200178.1, on the reverse strand, counting down.
CACCATTGAAAGTTTTTGCATCGCATGCATGCCGATTTAACTAGTGCGAAATGGTAATTTTTAGACTAGAAAAATAGAAAATAGAACTTTCTTCTTTTTTTTTAAATTGTTACTGTTGCCATTTACTTTTCATCTCAATGATACCATTTATATTCGCATGCCGGAACATTCACCGAGCGTAATGCGTGACCACAGTCAAACGATGGCGAAGACGACAACGACGATGACGGTAAGTGAATTTTAGAAATGCAGTGCTCATCGAGTCACGGTATATTTCGTTATATTTGTTCAAGGTGTTTGCCAAAACTACCATTTACAAACCGAACATACTGTCGGATCATCTAGAGTTTTCAAATAAAATGACGTCTATCATAAAAAGAGGTATTAAAATTTGTTATCTGGTTGAACAATTTGAAAAAAAAACATATGTTTGAATGTTTGTGCGTTAGCGATAAAAACAAAGCCATAAAACGGTATGGTATGTATGTTCCAATTTACACAAATAAACATTTCGAAAATTTGTGCTCACGATAAAAACCAAGGATAATACAATTTGCCAACCATATAATTAAATTGTTAATTTCATTCGAAATTGCACATGTTTCGATAAAATAAAGTCAAAGTTCGATTGAAAATAGAACCACAATGACCATTGACCATAGAGATAGCGTAGATCTTTTGATATTTTTCGATTCAACAATTGGCCTTTTCCTCTGAATCCATCAAATATATTAATTGCGTTGAATATGAACGTTCGATGGAAAAAGTGGGAAAAACGTTTACACAAATTGTTATGTGGTGTTTTTGTAAATTACCACTACTAGTAATTGAATTGAATCATCTAGAATTCAATTAATTTTAAGTAAAATTGAGAAAACTCAGTTAACGAAGATTATTTTTGGCATATTTTATCGTTGCATTTCATCATTTATCAAGATTTTTTTTTCATGTCGTTCAAATGCATTGAGTTTAAAAAGAGAGAGGGAGATAGAGCTGCTGAATTATTGACTGGAATTACCAGTGTCGGATTATAAAATAGAAAAAAAAAACTGCTGCGGTCGAATTTATGACTCTGTGTTCCAGTTTCAGGCCAAGAGAGGGAGACGAAAAGAATTGTGAAAATTTATGCGTTTCTATCACGCAACAATCTGTTTAATCTACAAAATAAACACACAGTGGGCCATCGAATGATGGCTGCACATATGGTATGCACATCAACATAACCGTTTTCGTTGCAATTTTCTACGGTCAAAAATGTGTGAAAGGATGAACAATATTGACTTCGCACAGCGAATTATCTTGATTTTTTCAGACGCGCATCATATGTTTATGTTGTGTTCCCAGCATTTTATTGGATAACATTCAAGTTGTTCATGGCTGTTATTGTGGATACTTTCTCTCGCTCATTGCCTCTGTTTACCCATACTTTTTTCGGGATGTTGTTTACTTTAATTGCAATTACAAAATAACTTTGCAAGTCTAAATATTTGCGCTTGAGAGATGAACCAAATCGTTGTTTATTTTTACACGTCTTGTAAGTTTCTGCTTTTTTTACACCGATTTTCATCAGTAAACTTACAACTTTGTGTTCTTTATGTCGCGCCATTGCTTGCAGCTACTCAATGTTGTCATGTAATTTGCTGCACATTATTTCACGATGTCCGTTCTGTTTATGAAAAAAAGAAGAAGTTATGCGGGAAAAGTTTGTTCGTGTGAATTTTAATCCACGTCTTCACCTGCGGTCGGACAAACGTTATGCGTGTGTGTATTTCGATGCTGAATTTTTGCATATCAAAATCGATGCACAGCATTCATATGAAGGAGAGATAGCCTCGAGTCATAAAATATCTCTGTTGGTCCTGATAAACGATGTTAAACTATTTGCGGCTGTGTCATTTCATAAACCATTCGAATTTCACCATCAATTTCTTCCTTTCCTCTATCTCTTTCTCGAGCAGGCTTCACCCGTGAATAGATGCGCCATCGACAACATGAAAACGTTGTGCATGGCGCCAAAATTATTAAATATCTCGAGAAAAAATTGAACTCTTCGCTCCGTTTTCTTACACATTTCCATCATTGTGTCTGCTTTTAGCATGTTCGTTACTCAGTCATTGATTTTGTAGCCAAGAAAAGTAGTGAACTACCAAATGAGCATCGTATTTCGACGGTTTTTACCCTCCCATTTTATCGGAAAATGTTTTGATTTAAATATTGCGGCTAGCTCATTGTTAGAACATTCCATTGCTCAAATGGATGACGAAAAGTGTCGAAAACAAACTATAATTTATTCCATTAATACGCATTTTATGTTAAAACATCATAATGTATCTAATCTATCGATTTACGCCCGGCCTGTATTGACAAAACGGAGATGGGTGAAATTTTAAATGGATAAATCACGATGGTTTGCCGAAAAATCTGTAAATCACGCGAGACAGTGAAATGTATGGTTTCTCATGTTTATTCACATAGTTAAAATAATATGCCAGAAGGATGAAACCGAATTTATGGATTTCGAATGTTGAAACTAAAATCAATATTTAAATTAGCATGGTGCGTTTGAGTTTTTTTCGCTGATTTTGTGGCTTTACAATCACAACCAATGCTTTTACATTGATTAAAGAGATTTTGTATGACTATTTGAAGCAACACATACAAATATTTAATTCACGTTTCAATTTTGTATTTCTGACCAGACGCCAAGTGGCTTAATCAAATTAGAATCTATTCGTATTGCCAGAGATACAAAAGCCACAACAGCAAAAAGTTGATATTTTTCAATAGTTTGAACGTGATTGATGAATAAAATCATTACGTTCTAATAGGTTGTGTCTGATGCTAAAAGTGTTGGTTCATTTATTAGCATGAAAACGCTGTGAATCAAAACATTCCAATTAAAAAATATAACGAATTCGTTAAACAAAAATACTGCCTGTTCATTGTAATTCAGCATTCAATGTAAAAAGAGACGATCACAAAATGACAATGGGAATAAAACAATGATGTGTTAGTCCAAAGTTACCTAATGAATTCGATCGCAATCAATGGGCTCAAATTATACCGCCGTATTGACAATTGAGCTGTTTTAATTTTAAACAAACCTCAACGACCCATGCCTATCAATTATATTGCCTTTTTCAAACGTTATTTATAGAGCCAGCTGCTTCGTTGTCCAGCGGGAATTAAAAAAACGCAATAATCGATGATTGCAAATAAATCAGGCCAAATGTGAAACAATGGATATTGTTATGAAAATGAACGCTTGATTTTTACCAATGAAATTACGTGGTTTACAATTTCTACAAATTTTGTTTGAGAAAAATCGCAACCAATTATTTACTACATTTTTATTCACTATTTTAAATACTCATCTTTAATCATTTTGAAATGCAAAGAATTTTCCATTTTAATGTATATACAATTGTAGCAATTTGGGTCATTTATTTCCTCGCAACAACATTATATAATCAATATAGACATAAAATTACTTTCTTTTACAGATTTGGAGTGAAGATAATTGAAATAAGTTTTATCCGAAACAGGGAAAAAAACAACTTCACGTTGTTTAAACTTCTGTATTTGATTAACAAAAGGGTTTTATCGTAAGCTAATTTCATCTTGTAAATCGTTTCTAATCATTTTAGTTTTGATGTCCTGTATTATATAGCATTATTTTAATGATTGAAACGATTTTCACATTTTCCTTATATTTAGTTTGAAGACAGTACACTTTCTTGGTGTAATTGCATTGTCCTACTTTTAAAGGATTGGTAAAGTTCTTAGTCTGCCTATAAATAATTTATAAGTGGATAGCGTATGAAAATTCACTAATAGCCTGACGTGGCATTGTTCGCACATATCTTCTATGCCGGCCACTGTGTCGCAGTTTGCTACTTAAATTGGACTACGTGTATTCAACTAACTGCTTATATGTTCGGTGTGAAGTGCTGCAAATGCCTTTTATTATTAATATCACCTAATTCTGAATTGATTATTTTTCACTACGGCCTGTCTAGATGATGCGAGAGGACGCATTAACCATCCACGTCAGTTGAAATTCAGCAGTTATTGAAAACGGTTGGTTCGGTCGTTTCCTTCTTTTTCGCCGAAAATAAAAATTTCATTGTAACAAGTGCAAAAGGTTTCATAGTTTACCTCTTGTGCTTTTTATCTTTCTAAATTTGGCTGTTTTTATTGTTTAAAACTAGTAATTTTATCGAACGAGATACTCTTTGGTGTGATATATCATTCGACATATTTGTTTTTGGTTTTGTATAAAGAGAGCTTATCGAAATTGATTGAACGAAGTGATAAAAAATATACTTTTGTGTGTGCGTCGATTATAATAACACAGATCGCTTGTGTACCATCGGTTGGCCAATTTATAAGATTGCATGGTACGAACCATTTCACGACCTTATTTCTTGGTGCTGCGATAGTTTGCGCAGTTTTTTGAATAATTAAGAATCAAAACATTCAAAAAATAAAAAAATGCAATTTACATGCTGTAAAAAAGGTCGGTTTTCAAAATATCTATATTGAATTTATCTCAATTTGACGTTTTGATAACCTTTCAGGCGAACATATTTCCTTCATCAAAGGATCGAGTACTATCTGTCAAAATATTTCCCCCTATGCCAAGCGAAATTAATTCGATATACGGCGCTGATGTAAATGTCACTCTGTCATTTCACAATAATACTTTTTTGGCTTGACAATATATAAGCTCTTCATTTAAAATGCATACACATTCATAATTATTGAATCGTTGAAAAAAAAACATGTCATAAAATATTTTTCTAACATTTTTCATTAAAAAATTTATTAAATTTTTTTTTTTATAAAAAAATTAATTTGTTTATAAATTACAATAATTTCAACAAAAAATGTTTCATCGATTAAATAAGAATCCAATGTAAATAGTAATGACAATGCGACACCTACCGTAAAAATGCAAAAAGAAACTTAGTTGGTATCCATTGTAGCATTTTTGTCCACCATGACAGCATCTTCGTTTTACTTGACCAATCACAGAGAAGCAAAACGAAGATGCTGTTATGGCGGACCAAAATGTTACAATTCCAAATAAGTTTCCTTTTCTATTTTAACGGTAGGTGTCGCATTGGTATTACTTTTTACATTAGATTCTTGTTCAATCTATGAAAAAAAAATTGAAATTATTGTTATTTTTAAACAAATAAATTTAAAATAAACGTAAGAAGAATATTTTATGATATGTTTCTTTTTTTTACTCGACCGTTCAAAAATTATGCATGTTGAATGAAGAGCTTATATATTGTCAAGCCAAAAAATGTATCATTGTGGAATGACATAGAGTGACATTTAAATCAGCGCCGCATATCGGATTTATTTCGCTTAGCAAAGGGGGAAACGTCGTACTCGCTCCTTTCACCTACAAAGCATATGTAGTTGAAGCACCTTGATTCATAAGCTATTTACTTTCGACAGCACAAGGTAAAAATAAAATGTTAATTGTAAAATTATGTCATGTTCTTATGAAAACCAATAAAATTAAGAAAACATAAGAAAGTGAAAAAGGAATATTTGTTTTTGAAGCTTCACCAAAACAGGAAGAGATAAAAAAAATCAAATTGGGTAATTTCAAATGGGGATCGTTTATGATAATTTTAGTTATAGTTATAGCTTCCAAGTTTAGCTACTAACATTTTATTAAGTTTGAAAAAAGTGATGTGTAATTGCATTTGAATCATTGTTTTTTCCACTTTTTTTAACATCTTTTAATGACGTTGTACTGTCGAAACCTGTCTTTTTGCTGGCCACTATGTCATTTGTACATTTCACCGTGTATTGCTTAAAATTGGGTTAAATCTAAAGGATTTTATACTTCGGGTGAAGTAATGCACCTGTTTTTGTTTTAGATTACCTAATTCCAAGTTGATTATTGTAACTGTGGGCTGATGTCTGGATCAATCATGTCAGTCGGTATTCAGTAGTTATCAAAAACAGTTGATTATTCATTTCCTCAAGAAAAAAAAGTGATGAATTTTTTCGCTATTCCGAAGGCTCATTTATCTTATTTGGGCTTGTTGCTATTTAGAAATCAACCTCTTTGGTGCCATAAACTTGAAAATTACATTAAATGTCATTTTCCATCGAAAATACAGAAATGTTGTCAACATTTTTCCGTGCAAAAAGTGCAAGTTGGTATCATATGCAGCGCCATGTTTTTTTCGCTCGTGACAATGGTGTTGTTTTTATGGTTTGAAGCCAACAATTTCATCCAGCGTTCTGAAGCATTTTTCTTTGTTTTTAGTAACATTATTGGTACTTCTTCATATTTGGCTTTAATTTGGTATAAGAAGAGATTATCTAAACTTCTGGAAAGAACTGGTAAAACTGTAGAACAACGTGAGGAAAAAATATAAATTTTCTAAAAAATAGAAAAGTCCATTCAAAATTTTTCTTTGGAAATTTTAGTAGGAGCATGTCATCCATTGGCATGCATTTTTTACATTAATGTAACGAAAAAACTGGAAAAATGGATACGTCTCGCATATAAGTGTCATCTACAATATATTTTCTACTCCTTTTACAATTATCTTTGGCTGCAACGTGGATGTGATTCATTCCATTCACTTTATCCAGCACATATGCTATTCAATTGGAAGAACCCATTTGGATATTTGATGGAAATTAAACTTCAAGTAATATTCTGTTACGTCGGAGTAGATACGTTCATTACAATATCTGCCATACTATTGAATTCGGCATATTTTGTGGATGCCACGGTCTCTGACATGGTTTTGCAATTCGAAGAGTTGAACGATAAGCTTGTTGCTTTTGAACAAAAACTGACATTAACATGGTTCTAGCAATCAAAAGAAAATTGGCGGATATAATTAAATTCCATGTCGAAGTCAAACAGTTAAGTGCATTGAAGACATGTGCACATATCATCGTTGCACAACTAACAAATTTTGTTTAAATATTTAGATTTGCATACGATGTTTCCGATGTACTTGGTCCAGTAATAACCAATATTTTTACCATCTCAACATCAATAATGTGCGCTTCATTACTAATTTGTTATCATGTAAGTGTTTTTATCAATATTATCTCAAATGTTTAAACAAAAAATTGTGATTCTTCATTTCAGTCTTTTCTCAATTTTTTGTTAGACTATAGAAATTGGAGATCTAATTTACTTTATTCGTCCATTCATTGGTATAGTAACAACTGTGTTATGTCTGCTGTATTTCTGTTCGTGTGGCAATTATCTCACAAGTCGCTTGGGCAGCATTGATCGGTAAATTTATCAGATTTCATGGTATATAGCGACACCAAATACGCGAAAATATTTGATAATGATAATGGCCAATGCACAGAAACCGATTTTTATCAAAGGATTTTACATAATTCAGTGCACTTGCGAAGTATTTAGCAGAGTATGTTTTGATATAATTGTCTTGGTATCTTCTATTAAAATTTTCATTTTTTAAATATTATTTTCTCAGATGGTATATGCTACATACTCGTATTTCATGGTGCTACGCAAATTTGTTTAGTTTTTCAAAGGTGAAATAATCATGACAAATACATCGTTTGAACATCAATTTCAGTAAAATATTTGAAAAAGGTTGGAATTCAAATTATCTGGATTGAATTCCTTTTGAGATGTTATGTCATCATTTTTCTTTTAATTTGAATAATTATATGAAGTAAAGACCACATCTCGTTTTAGCACCTCTAGAAAGATATATTTATTTTGCACCAGCGAGAAGAACTCGCAACTCATAAAAATATTATATCTATATTAAACATCATTAAATGTTTTGTTCTTATATTCTGTAATATGAAAAAAAAAAATGAAACTAATATTAATTATTAAATATCGTTCATTGTCACATCGAGGTAATTTAATTGATTTACTAGTGATCTAATCGATTCAAAAGCGCTAAAACAAGGAGTGTATCATTTCTAATGATGTGAGATCATCAAATGCAAAAGTCCAAAGATGACAAACAATACACCTTTCATTTTGATTGATGCGTTCTTGAGGTTTCAACATTTTTCAAATTCATTTGACTCACATTTTTTTAATAAAAAAACATTGTCTCAATGTCAATTCATTGCTTTTAATGCGGTGTTTTCCTTCTCAGTGAACAGAAATCGGTTTCGAACCAAATGAACCGTGCAATCAATTGAATAAATTGGCTCTTGTTTCTTATCGAAGCCAAACCTTCGTTGAAATTCAATATTTCTGGGATCTTTGGCAGAGAACGAAACAAACGTGTGCCGCCACCGTTGACGTAACACATTTGACTATGACGACGGAATCAATAAAAACGCATACAATTCGTGGCATTTTGAAATGGGTTCCAATGCGTGCACACTCACGTGTCTCTATCTAAACGTTGAAAAATGCATTACGCATCGAATGTTTACATGCCATCCTCATGACTGCACAGTTAGTGCACTTTCGGTACGTTCGTTTGAACATTGACAGCCGCCAATTAAATGCATACAAAACAAACTACATAATGAATTTTAATTATGTGTTGTTATTAAAATGCTACTCTTTTATGCAATAATTACATTTCTACACGAACATTTATTTGAAAATGCTCAGCAGCTCAACAACAAGTCTATTGTTGTTTATACGGTTCCGTCTCAGTTCCAGCTGATTTCGAGAAAGAATTCCAATTTGATAGCATTATCATCTCGTGATTTGCCTACTACCCGATCGACTCAAAGCAATTCGTGTTATCTGTTGCGATAATTGCAATCAAATGTTTAGGAATACAAACACACTATATTCGGTTCCCAGTGTGAACAAAATAAATATTCAATTGCCGTAACTTATGTTGTATACTATATCGATGAGTAAGTTTTTTTTGGGTGTGTTTTCTTCATTATTATTCAATTTATATTCGCTTTCGTTCATTGTCCAACATGTTACACTCTTGAATTGCTTTCTTTTCAATAACAAAAAAAAATCATTCGAAAACTATTCAAATCGTTTGTTCCGATCATTTCTTTTGTGTGTGTTTCTTCCATTTTGGGTAAAACGTTTCAAAATTTGTATGAAAGATCTTCGAAATTGATGATGGAAAACCGTGAAAATGTCTGAGATTGTTCGTTTTTCTTCAAATGACCCGTCATTCGTTAACAGGCTGATTGAATATGCATCACATCAAACATCAAAATGCCAAAAATCAACATTTTTATGGCTCTGTTTGGATAGACATTTTTGATTTGTTGCTGCCACTGCCGCTGCCGCTGCTTTTGTTGATATTGGCAGTGTTGAATGATTGAATGAACGTAAAACATGTTCACAGCATGTAACAAAAAAATTCATATCAAAAAGTCCATATGTTATGCATTATTTAACAGGTACTTAAATGAAAGAGTGCACAGTGCGAAGCAAACCGCATAATTCTAGTACATTTAATTACCGGTTCATTGAACTGACTGAATTTATGTTCGATTCGAAATGAATTTTCACTGCATCGATTCGAATACGAACACCGACATAGACCGAACACAGACTGTGCTGCATACAGTGTTTTGATCGTTTGTTGTATTTTATTCTAAGTCTAAAATGTCATTCAACCAGACAAATCTATATATAACATCCGATCGATAATTGCTCGACATTTTTGAGGCGCGCGCGCGTTCGCTTTTCGCTTTCTCTCTAGCACTCCTAATGAAATTTGAATTTATTTCACTGCTGATAACGATGCTACTGAGTGCAACTTCATGTGCGGCGTCTTTCATTCGTCACAGCGCACGATGGAAATTCTAATTTGAGTATTCACATTAATCAACCGTTATAAATATTTTAAGCATACTTGAAATAGTCGAGAGAATCACAAGAAAAAAAATCCATACGTGAAAAAAATTCAACAGAATTACGTTGATAGTTCAAAAGACAAAAAAAAACGTGAAGCGAAACTCGACGCCAAATGAAAAGTCACAAGGGCAATTTTTTTATATGCGGAATATGACATCAACGATTAAAACCGTTCTGATTAAATCTCGAAATAAATAACCAGAAGAAATTTTTTTTTTTAATTTTCTAATCATAAATCGGTCGATGCCGACGAGATTTGAAAATATTTCTTTTTTTTCAGATTCACATTTTTTTTGCCTATTGTTTCATTCGTCATCATATGGATGATATATGTGATGGCATTTGGTTTGATCGCGAAAAACATGCAAACGAGAGAGAAGAAAAAAAATGAGCTTGTCACTGTGACAAAAGCGGTGACATTTTTCTATGCGTTCTTTTCAAAAACATTCGCATTTTGAGCTAAAAAACACGGTGCCAATTTTAAAAATATTTAGATGCGTCGAATGTGAGTGGAAAAAGCGTCTTGCCAAAAACAATTTATGCGGCCATTAACCGACGAGTCGTGCCGTTTGGCAACTTAAACCATGTAACAGAACCTTATTATTCGCACTTAGTATTTGTTACGTGAACCGAATTTTAAAATATTTTCTAACACAGTTTACGGTTTTCATTCCAAGAGTTTCATTCAAATATGCCACACGACGCGATGCGGTTTCATTTCCAAAAAAAGTCTTTTTTTCATTGTATTCAAATTAGCACTATTTATCACATATACGTAAAAAAAATCGATTTCGGACGATTACATTGTTTCAGAGACATTTTGAGGTTTTCAGGAAGAATAAAAAGGAATTGAAAACTTACACATAAAATCGGTGCACTGATTTGTGGTCGCCTATTTTTGCTTTTGCTCGAACACAAGCAATTCCAGGGCATTATTGTTATTTTCGGCTTGCGTTTTATTTGCTGTTGTTGAATCAAATTAATCCAATCGATTGACACATTTCTATTTGAGTGTTTGTCGCTTTAATTAGCCACGATTCACTTATTTCATCAACCATACTATCCAAATATGAATATATAATTATTTTTTTTTTATTCAGAAATTTCATTCGAAAACCATATGCCGGTAAACACGGGAAGGTGATTCACACACATAACCACTGCGCGATAACATTTTAACGATCTACAATGTCAAAATTACAAATTACAATTCGCGCGTGTAACTTTCATATTGTTTTGTTAATTAATGATGACGATTGTTCTCAATACGATGAATAATGCCATGTATCATCATCACACACTTGCGTAAACAGTCTTCAATTTTTTCGGTGCTTTTGTTTCAATATTTTTTATTTATCGTAAATTCATTGCATGGAGAGAGATAGAGAAAAATGTGTGTCTTCGGTTATTAATCGAACTAAATGTTCGAACTATATGAGGCACAAAACGAGCGAACAAGAGAACGAAAAAAATGTTTCGTTATTGTAAAATTGTAAGCTATCGAATCATAGAGAAATGTACTCTATGGAAAATACTGAATGTGAAAAAATAATAATAAATAAATATAAATCGTGTTGAAGCGTTTTCTTTCTGATACGGTGCGTCGTGCTATCCGTTCAGTGCAAACGTTGTCAGCACACTGAACATTCGACAACAACATATGAACCGAAGTGATCAAAACAAAACCTAGTACATAGAGAGTGAGTAGAATCCACACTGGCAATCAGCTTCATTGATTTATGTACATTGTTGTGCCTGTAAACACATTTTCGGTTCGTATACAGTGTGTCGTTTGCCATTGCGGCGCATAGTATACTATAAATCGAGCGGCGGGCATGTGTATGGGTGCCCGTGAAGAGTGTAGCGGCAATATGAACGAAAGACATGTACATAGATATAACGTAGTAAAATGCATTTGCCGCTGAATTTCCTTCTCCATTTCACCGCTCTGTCTCTTTTTCATCGTGTCTCTTCTCTGTCTACTTCTCGTGTATCATTCTATTCGCGTAGCCGCGTAGTTTTTACTGATTCGCTTTTTTTTACAACTGTTTACAAATGCTTCTCGCTTTTTCATTCACAAACGCACAGACCAGAATGCCTCCATTCAAACAGTTGCGAGGCGATAGCCATTACATGTATGCTCTTCACTCGCTGCTCCATCATGCATCGTACGTATTTACATTTATTTTCGCATCGCATTTTACTCGTGTTATCTTTATATATCACCAGACACGCCGAAATCATCATCTTCTTCTTTTTTTATTATTATTATTTTCTTGCAACGTCAAATCAAATGAAAAAAAAAACTAATACAAAGGCTGAAAAACTTTCAAACATTTATTGGCTCATTCAAAATGAATTATGACCGTAAGTTTTGCGCTTGAGCATTGTGACGAGGGCCGACTATTGTGGCTATAACTATTTTCCGTGATTTATTCCAACGGCTTCGATTGAATTGCCATCATTCTTTTTATGATTATGGTTTAAGCCAAAGACATGGCTGACAATTGCTTTGGTCGACGATTGTTTGATGCTCACATGCTTAAAACAGACATTCAATTCAAATACAGAACATTTTCGGCCAAGAAACTGGACGAGAAATGAAAAAAAAATGATGCGCAAAAAAACATCAACACTTAAGAGCAGAGGAATTGTACGTATATTCTTTTTAATGCGATGAGCATCTGGACAGTTGGTTTTAATTTATATGAATTGTTGTGTTTAAGCTGTTAAACGATGTAAATAAATGTAAACATTCGACAAATGTTCGACATAAAAATTAAATGAATTAAGCAGATTGTTTCGCACAGCAAAAAGAAACGCAACGCTTCAAGAGCATCATGTGAAATTTATGATACATTTTGAATGGGATAATTGGACGAAATCACTTTGTGAAACGGCAAAAATAAAGCAACAACGATTATTTTCACTGTATTTTTATCCATTTTAAAATGACTTTCTTCGACTGTTCAACAATTCCGTTCAATCAAAATTCATTGTTCGTACATGATGCAATTATTGTGTTTGCATTCTCGACTTTTCGTTTTTATGGCACGCAAATGCTTTCCATCCAATAAGCGAAAAACTTTAATTGAAATCAGTTTTCAATTTCAACATATTACTGCATGCGAAACAAGTTCCATTGATCGGCCGACTACTTTGTCGCAGCCGCTAATTAATTAAATTGATGCAGTGAATGAAAGGGAAAAAAAGTAGTTCGACGCAAAAACTAAAGTCAAATTTCGAAGGGATTCTGTCTCTCACCTCATTTAATGAAAAATCATTTAAAAACGGCACCAAGTGGTTACGCAACCATGCAAATGCATTAGTTTAATTGAAAAAATAAGACCCACAATATTAACAACTACAGTTGTCCGGTCACACCGAAAACTGACGACAAACACGCAACTCACTGTGTCTACGTCATAAATTATCTTCATTCTCGATATTTTCGTGAGCGCATCGAAGCGTAACCACTGAATTTATTGACAACGACTTTTCTCTGCAAACTAATGGATACAATAGAAAAAAACGCGATAAGTCTTGCATTTGTTGAATTGCTTTTATTAATTCAATTTTGGACATGCTTCCTGATTGTCATTTGGATGTACAATGTTGTCTATAACAGAAAATATTTCAACACAATTCTTAATCGATAAAGACAATGGTTATCAGACAATGAATGACAATGCGATTTCCATCGGTAGTCCTTTTTGGGCGTTGACAATCAATTCCATCGGGCCACTAAGTGCAACCAATAAATCATCCAGTTTTAGTACATTGTGAACGTATGCCTCCAAATCGCCAGCCATTTTTTGAATATTCTCCAAAAAATCATTTTTGAATTTATTTATTTCCACCAGAGGTTCGGTCTTCAATTGAATTTCCTTGATGGTGATAGTTAATTTGGTGACTTCGTCGGAAATGTTAGGCTTTTTCAATTCGGCCGTTTCAATGGCAGTTTTCGTGTCGTTTGTAGCAAATAACGATTTAATTTTATCGAAATTTTGCTCGGTGACAATAACAGCCCATTCAAGCCGACTGGGGTTTCCAAAGCAAAGAACTTGTTATACAGTAAAACCTGTCAATAACGGAATCCCACGGGGAATTTTTTTTTTCCACTATTGACAAGAATTCCACTATTCCCAGGTTCCATTAATAACAGGTTTTCATGCCAATTCAGAAATGATTTTCCATTATTGAGGGAAAATGTGAAAAAAAGAAGAAATTCATATATTTTCATCATTATATAGCTAGCAAAATTTTTCAGGGGATGATTTTAGAAGAAAATCCTAGAAATCAAAAGAATTTTTCGCATGGGAAATTCTAGCAAAAAGGGTATTCCAATCGGAAAAAATTGACTTCCAAAATACAGCTCTAAAATCCCTAGCAAATCGAAAGAATTTCTCTCGCGTTCCAAAAACCCTAGCAAATCAAAAGAATTTTTCCCAAATTTTTTCCACTATTGGGGGTGAGCGTTTTTTGCCGTTTTCCGTTATTAACAGGTCATTTTGTATGGAGATCTCAATGGTGGAAATTTTTTTCCACTATTGACAAGAATTCCACTATTTCCAGGTTCCGTTATTGACAGGTTTTACTGTATATAGTTATATTGTTAAATTATATGGAATGCCTGAGAAGTATTGATCGTAACGCTCGTCTGCCAAACGAGTTAGATTATCATGTAAATAGTCGCAAATGCAATTTGTGTATATTAAATAGGAATGAAGTTTTTGTAGTTTCAACATTTCGTCGTTATTTAGTACCAAAAAATGTACGTTTTTGCCAATGTTTGTAATTTCTTCCATCGAAAATTTCAATTTATTGCACTCAACAGACAAGAAATTTTTAATGTCATCATTTAAATCAAGCATGTAGTTTAGTCCATCTTTGTTGCTGGTGAAGTTATGAATCTCGTTTTCACTGAGATGTGGCACATCAGACGAATTACGGTGGCCTTCTGGACGACCGAAAACATGGTGAAGCAGCTTGTGAAGGGTAATAAGTATGAAAATTCATCGGAATTTATTTAAAATTTTGCAGTTTTTCTTTAGAAACTTACTGTGAGTCCAATGCAAAATAAAATATAAAAAAATTCATTTTCGAATTGAAATTTTCGTAATGAATGTTTCGAAGTTTACCTACGCACAGAAACATATAAACTAATGAGTATTTATAAGAAAATTGAACTTTTATTTGATCAATTTGCACGTGTTTGTGAATTTCAGCTCACAATCCGCAATACATTTTGTCAATAATACGCATTCTTATATTCTCGCTTTAATTTTTTTTAAAAACGAATGCCAAAGTACGAATATTGCTTTAACATGTGTAATTGTGAAAAAAAAAACTGAAAAACGCTATTCAGTAACTGTAATTTATTTGCGCATCTTCTATACATTTCATTAATATTGTATATTTTGTTTTCGTTTAATATTTCTGAACAATAGCAGTTACAATTTATCTTATTCATTAAACTTTGAGAAACGAAGCTGCGATTTCCATCGGAACCTCTCTTTGTACATCTGCCATTTCTTGTACGGCTTCCGTAATTTTATTAAAAGCATCGCTGTTATTGAACACTGGTACGATTGTTTTGAATATTTCCGCGCTTATCTTGCCGATTTCCGTAACATATGTAGTTTTGAGTTTTGCAATAGCATCTTCATAGCGCGGCTTCGATTCATATTGAACAATAGTATCAGTCAATTCCTTCAATTGCTTTTCTAAATCTTTAATTTTCACTTCAACCACTTTCGCCATTTCTTGTAATTGTGCGTCTGCAATGCATTTCTCAATGATGGCTTTGTTTTTCTCCGAATTGGCAATGTTTGAATTAAGCAGTTTATCCAAAAACATCGTTTGATTCGGCGTCAATTTATAGTTTGGCATGCCCACATAGTATTGATTATATTTTGAACGATCAAACTCTCTTATTTTATCTGTGAACATTACATACATATCATTGATGTACTTTGAATAAAGATACAAATGACCCATTGCTTTTAAATCAGCATCGGTGAGTTGCAGGAAAGAGAACACTTTCCCCAAATCAGTGACATAATTCATCGGCATCTTAATTCGATCAAATTGTTCGGTTATCATTTTTGTGACTTCGTCATTTAATCGTATCAACGTCGTCAATTTACCACTTGCTGTATTGGATTCTGTAACTGCTTTTGATGGAGATTGAACAGCATCTTGAGGCGCAACATCCGATGAAGATTGATTTGTTGTCCTCGACGACGTTTGAACCGTTGAATCCGAAAAAGTGTTTGGAAAACCCTCTGATGATGGAACTTGTTTCATCACCTCTGGTGAAGGGTCTTTTTCCTCACCTTTGCATAAAAATCCTGGGATCTTCGATAAGAAAAAACCTAGGAATAAACACTATTATCATATAAGATGGAAATTCTGAAAATCATACAATATAAAGAAAATTTTACACTTAAGCCGAATATTGACAATAACAAAATTCCAACGTATGGTTTCATAACGACACTTTTACAATGTTACACGTTTCCAGTTAAAAATGTTACTAACCGAATCGGCGACGATACAAACACTTTTAATATTGAATATCGAAGCTATTGTGAGTCATGGTGACTGGAAGCTTGTTTTCAATTTGGAACAAAATAGCAAGAACGTCTGTTTTACAGGTGGTTGCGCTGTTAAGTAATGGTGCCGACTAAAAAAATGTGCAAAATTAGAATAAAAATGACTAGATTTTATAGGAAAATCGGACTTTGTAGTCATAATTTCGATAGCCATGCGACAAAATAATTGTTTTATTTCAAGACACTTTACATATTTTAACTAGATTTATTGTAAAAGATACATCGTTTTTAGTAAACAAAGGTAGCAAATAGTCAATTGTGTAATTAAAGATTTGAACGTGTATGTGAATTTCAACTCACAATTCGCAATACATTTTGTGATTAATATTTACTTACACACTATAGCTTTCAGCTAGTACACTTTTCAATTTTATAGTAGCTTTCAATAAGAATAAGCACATAGCTCGTTATCAGAGATTTCTCTCACTATATGTTTCTATCTCCATTTGCGTTTCCATTACTTTTATTCAATCGAAAAGCAGATTTTATTCAATGATTTCACAAGTTTGTCTTCAATTTTTCGAACTTCATCAATTTCGTCCATCATCGGATTCATGAGGCTCTTTGTGATTCTTTTCCCGGTAATTGCATCCATTACACTTTTGGCGGCATCACGAAGATTTTTGAATGATTTTTCCACAATTTGTTTTCCCACGATATCACCTGTTGGCTCCATTTTAACTGATGTCATTTTTTTCTTCAAATTGAAAATTCCTTCTTTAATTTCATTCAATTTTTCATCAACATTTGAAATGTATTTTTCAATGTGTCTTCGTTTTCCGGATATTTTTGCAATCGCCTCTTCAATTTCAATATTTGCCGTACACATTTGCTTTTCAGTTAAGCTATCTGGATTTTCAAAGAAAAACACGAAGCTCTCAAATCTCTTGCCTAAGGGGAGACTCACAAAAGAAAAGAATCGAATTAATTTAAAATAATCGAAAAATAATTGTAAAACAATCAATAATTTGCCCCAATCTCTTACCGTTCGAGAAATGCCATTGCTGCATCAATTTTTCCTTAAGATTGACCGTATATTTTACATAATCCAAAAATATTTGCGCCGATTTTCGATCGTCTTTGCTTAGGCTCATTTTGTTAACCATTTCACGCCACACTACAACGCAGTTTACATCCAGCGAAAATGTTTCCACGACAGCCAATGAAAGATTATGAACATTATATTGTTCCACAGTTAAACGGATGATTTTGTCAATGCCATCTCGGTGCTCTTGACAATTGCCAAATGCAAAAATTAAAACAAACACAAGACACAATTTCATTTTTGTTTTTTGGGGAGGTTGTGTTAAGACCAGCAAATAATATAATAACAAATACGGATTGAAGTTCTTTTTATACAGCAATGGTATCGAGTGAAAAAAAAAAATGATTTCGTAAATTATCGTGAAGATGTTGAGATCTACAGCAAAGATAACCGCAAAACCAATTCGAATAGATAAAGTTGTAAACACAGTCGAGCACAAAGAAAGATTTCAAACTTGAGAGAAAAATAAAATCGATATCTCTCAACGAAATGGTTTCATAGACGATTTTTTTCAAAATTAATCGCGATACTTTAAGTGCCATACTTGATTGATAACAAGACTGCATTGTAAACAATCTTTTGGAGAAGCAATAAACAACGTGTAGTCAAAATCGATTTTCTTTCTTCTCAATATAAATAACATTGTCTTTAAAATTCAACGGCTTCTTCTCTTGAATGTGAAAACCCATCTCGAATTTGATTTCAACTTAAAATTACACTCAAAACGTAGATTTGAATTAGATGTTTCAAAGCGCCAATGCCCCGATTTCGTTTAATCAATGGATTTGTTTAAACGATCATTTGAATCGAGCCAAGTATGCACAATTTAAATGATAGAAACTAGTTTTTGTGTGCATTTTCTGATTAATTGGTTGGCATTTAGTGTTGGGCATGGTGAAAGAAAAGCCATGATTTTCATGCATTCTTCCATTTCTTCAATTCTTCTCGCGATGGTTACATTTGAATTTCTAAGTCGAAACCAACAGAAATTGAGAATGTTCATCGAAATGATTTTAATGGGCGTCCATAATTACAGTTAATTCAATGTATAAGCGAACGTTTAATTTGATTTCCAACATCCCATAAATCTTACTTAAAATAACACAAAAGTCTGTAATCAATAAAAATGCAAAATGCTTTGATCTCAATTTTTTTCTTTCTCCTCTCGACTCTCCGTTGATTGCACCGAAAAATGCATATCTATCAACAACGTTTTGTTTAGCATCAGGCACTCGAATTTTAGATAAGAGTCTTAACGAATGAAAGAGTGTTTAAAACATTTGGAATGGAGCTAAAACCAAACAGATATGCAGAATATTGATTTGCAATGGACGAGAAAAAAAAGTTTCCAATTGTGGTCTATGATTTTATTCCGAGATGTTTTGCTAAAACAAAAATATTCAATTGGTCTCTATCTTTCGCAGAAGCAATAAGAACGAATGGCGCATTTATTGCTTATTGAAACTTCGCAAGCCTTTATCGCACGATGTAAATACGAAATTATAGTCGGCGATTGGTCGGAGTAATAAAGAAGTCGAAATCGATGTGAATAGCATTTAAGTAGAATGTTTGCTTGTTACAATCGCTATTGCTCAATCAATACAAATAAAGGCGAATAAATGCACTAATCGATTTATTATTAAAGATGAACAAGCGAATACAACACACTTCAATCAAAATATCATCAAAACATCCATTGATTCGAATAAATAATGGTATAGACGATAAAAAGGTTATATTGTTGCAATAGACAATAGACCTCTCTCTCTCTCCCTCTCTGTCTCCACTCTCGTCTGTGATCGAACACACAAATTCCAGTTTCAACGGCAAGAGAAAGAAAACGAGAAATGATTTTTATTGCATCGGCTGCTGCATATGAGAGAAATAAAATGACGATTTGTTGTTTTTTGTCTTTTTCTTCTTTCTCTCTTTCATGAAATTTCTTCCATCCTTTTATAAATACGATTCAGACCTATTTGAACTTTATCATTGCCGCACCTTTGTTTCAACCATCCGCGTGTAGAACATTATAAATACTATTTAGTTTAAATAGCAAACGTATTGAATATCATAAATACGTTCAATCGCATAATGTGTCTCATAAGAACTTTCTCATATATGTCTCCTTCCTTCTTAATGTGTGCCAGTTTGTCTCGCTGTGTTGTCTCTCAACACAAAACAAGCTCGAGCTGGTTTTTTTGGTGAACAAAAAGGATCGAAATAATCTTTGTCGAGCGTGTAGGTGTGAAAGATTTCTTCGTTTCTTTCACATTCAAAGCGAATTCCAATCGTACAGCGTAGACAAAGCCGTCAATTAAAATCCGGCTCTGGTATGAAATATACACTTCTATTGCAGAAGGAAATATAATATGACTTCTTTTACCATACTAACATGGTAAACCATATTTACGTTGTTGACAAGATTTAGCACGTAAATAAATGCTTATAAAATGGAAATTTCAATAAAAACTTAATTAATGACACATATATTTATATTTGAATTGCCAATAACTTAAATAAACTTATGCTTTGCGTGTGAACAAGTATTCTTTACTGACCACCATCAAAGTTTTTGTCTTCTTCACCGGTGAATCGTTCGAAAGATGGAATGGAATGAATGCATCACATCATTTTCAAATAGAAATGAATGTGGACAGAAAAAAAAGTCGACTTTCTCATCAACGGCAATAATCATTTATTTTTATGAATATTTCCAATTACTTCATTCGAATTTTGCTTTATTTTCAAAGACAATAATAAAAAACACCAACCCATTTATGTTGAATTGATGCGTGCATCAAACCGTTATCCAATTTGTTGTATCTTTGGTGTCATCGCATAACTAGAGTAAATCACGCAAGATCATAATTTAATAATACACCCAACTGAGAAGTAAAATCGATGCCGAAACGTTTTCGAATATATATTTTTCAAATTGACAACATTTGCGCTAATCGACCGCGCACTATCATCGACGAAGACGGCTCGGTATATTGAAGGGGACCTAAATTATGAAGAGGATTCAAGTTTTGTAAATAAATCCATTCCATCTACGGGTAACCATTTATTAAAAAAAAAAAACAAATTGCACTTTTTTCGCATAGATAATTTTTTTTTGCCATAGCCGAATGGCTGAATCAAAATAGCAAAATCAATAAATTACTGCCTGCAGAGTGAGTTATGAAACGGAACCTCTATCAATGTGCGTTTTATTGGCACGATCAATGCACATCGTACTCTACGTCAAACAGTATTATTTGTTACTACAGCGTTACTGTGCCACAGATGCAACACGTATCTTTTACATTTCTTTCATTGCATCTCTTTTTCACTCTCTTTGTACATACAACAAAACGGCGTGTTGCATTTTTGATTCCCCTTTAGAGTCGGGATCATCACACAGAAAATTCTTCGTCGTATATATTTACAATTAAAATTGATTGCTGTAGAATTGACCTTTAACTTTTGCATCACTTCTAATACGGCATAAGAATCCGTGCATATGTTGTTGATGCAACATTCGATGCAATACCTCTTGAAAAGCAAACAGAAAAAAGTGGTTTTAAGTCCATTTTCTCACACCGGCGAGACAAATGATGTTCGACGTTGTCTTTTGGTTACTTTTTTTTAAATTACCGAACAATTGTATGTTTGAAAGCAATACGACATCCGAAAAGGGGAAATCAATTTGTTGTTACATTATCGTCATTCGATTTTGGGCATTCATTATTCGTTCAATGTACGTGAAAATGAACAGAAACATTAATTATTTATGGAAAAAGAGAATGAACAGCAACCACTTTGGTACGGCTAAAGAAATGACGATGGCATTCGATTTCTAGACAATTTTATTTTTTGTTTCACATTGTTTTTCGATCTGCTGTTGTGAGCAAAACAATAAAAATTTCACTCAAATTGATCTTATAGAGACATCTAATGGCAACTAGTCTCGATACATATACAACAATTGAAAAAAGATACTATAATCAATGGTATACCACAAAATTATCCATTGAAATTGACGGCGTTCGCGTTGTTGTTGGTACAGTTAGTTGGGCATACGGATACGCAGAACCGAGTTTTCACATTTGATATTCGATCTGCTGTTGTTAGCGAAAACAATGAAAATTCCACTCAAATAGTTCCTATGGAGACATCTAACGGTGACTAGTTCTAATCAATATGCAATGATTTTCTTTAACTCGAAATCTATTTCGAGAACGACGTTCAAAGCAAACAAAAAACCAATTAATCACACATAGATATGAATTTTATTGAAAAAATATTTGTCAACATAAAAATCTAATGGTAAGCCATGTCATATATGGACTATGTGGCTAGTTATTATTATTGGATATAACCGTAAAATCGGGATATAATCGAAATGCAGCTCGACTTTGAATCAACCCCATTGGGACCGGACCGTACGTGCGCGAATCAATCGAATTTTCGCTGTTATCACCTTCAAGCCATAAATGTCCCTTTGGTACGATTATCACTTGACTGCGAAATGTTCTCATGGCTGAGTCTTGATTGTTAATGTGTTTTGATTTGTCCGTATTGAATGCATTTTCTTCTTCGGCATCAATGAATGGCATGATGTCTTTTAGTTCATCATCTTTGAATAATGGTTTAACTTCTGATTTAGAGGTGCCAAATGGATTAAAGCTTATGCGAGGTTTCATATAAATTTTGTCACCAGGCAAACCCACAACTCGTTTGCACACCAACATTTCTGGATCGATCGGACTCTTGGCAATAACAATGTCACCGTGTTCATAGATCTGTAATCGTTTACTGATTCGTTCAGTAAGGAGGATACTATTTGGTGTTATCGCTGGTTCCATCGATGGTCCACTTGTCTAATGGGAAAATGAACGCAATCAATTTTGTTTAAAATCGATAAAATTGTGTAAATTTACCGTAACCAAATTGGCCAAATACTCAAAAACACAGTGTCCAATACAACCGGCTTGCACCATGGCCATAAACATAAATTTCGTGTTTGGCACTGTCTTAAACATTTTGTAAAATTGTAAATTAAGAGACTTGAAACCGAGAAACTTTCCATTCACATATTTTTATGGAAAATATATTCTTGATTCTGCCTGTGGCTTGAATAGAAGAAAAACCAATAGCAACAATGAAAAAAAAACTTTCAGTCAAACTGACGTTCGACGAATTGTCAAAAACATGTGAAGAGTTACTGATTACATGGGAATTAAACGCACTCACTTATTTATCAGTTTGAAACAAAACAAATACAATTTGACATATGAGTTGTCATCGTCTTAATTGGTTTTCAGTGCAGAACATTCACAAGGTATAATTTTTTGTTGGTCATCATCATGTTTGTTGTTTGACGTGAAATTTAATTCATTTTTATTTCGTTTCTTATCAGCCCATCAGTCTATAATTATCCAAAGTCGTGAATTATCGATAAATTTATAGACGGTTTCGTTCGAAATTAGGTGAATGTAAATCGAATTAACTTGAGTTTGGAAAGTAGCCATTAGGAACTGACACAGTGAAAGTGTAAAAAACATGGATTCGTCAAATCCATTTTGTAGTTTATTTGGCAATGAAACGACTGCCAATACACAAGCTCAGCAGACAGCGTCAAAGATAAATGCAATGGAACAAAAAATCAACGGCCTCATTGAGCACATTTTCTCCATCACCATCAATCGAACACCACCGAAGAATAAGCAATTAGTTTTCATGGAAGATTTGGCCGCAGTAAATGCTGAAACAACAGTCATGAACATGGAAATATTGGAGCAAGCACTGTTTGAACGTTTATTGTTGGGCAATCCACGCGATTACCTCATACCAAATAATACGCAAAACGATGAAACAAATGACATTGCCGAAGATAAAGTGATTTTATATCTTTATCGATCCTATGAGCGTCTGTCAAAATGGTGCCACAATCAAAATAATTCATCGTTGAATGCAGAATGTGAAACAATCAAACAGTTGATTTTACGTAATGCAAGCACAGCACAAAAACAACCAGAACTGTATGACAATCAATCGTTGTCCGAACAATGGTTGAGCCTTTTCCGAAATTATCAGGACGAATTCGAGTGTAAATGTGAATTTTTATCGAAAATTGTTGCTGACGTTGCTGGAGATAATGAACCCACGTATATGGAATCACTTCGTAACACGTAAGTTCATTGAATTGGGGTTATCGTATTTTAGCGAAATTTTTTTTTGCAAAAAATTGCTTTTTAAGTTCTTTACTTCAAGAGGAATTGTTCATGGTAAAATTCTGCATTTTTTCCTTTTCAGTTTCGATGATGTATTTTCAAATTGTTTACGTTTGGCGAAAAGTGCAACTTTGATCACATTGGAAAAATGGGTTCTATACACACTGAAAGCATTCGTTAGCGATAAAACGAATGCGATTCTGGCACAATTGCTGTTGAATTACACGACACCGAAGGCTCGAGTGGCTGGCGGAAAAATCGAGGGCATTCAATTTTCTGAAACTTTATTGGGGGCATTGTTGTCGCTATCGATTTTACCCAAATCTCATAACGGACCGTATGAATACTTTGAAAACATGGCTGATGCACAGTCAAGTTCGTTATCAAGTTCGCTTGGAAACTACTTGACGTTGCATTTGGATGAATTGCATGCCATTGTCAAGGGGTTCCTACTGGTCGGTGGTGAAACACGTAATCAAATGCTTGAATGGATTGGATTGTGTTTGCATTCGAATGCTGCACGCGGACAAATTTGGAACGCACATAATCCGGCTGCTATGTTGGGTGCTGTAAAGGTTGTTCCCGATTCATTTATGATTGGGCTATGTGGTGTACTGCTTCGACTGTGTAAGCCATTGTTACGGCCAAACTTCAAGGTACTTTACACAACTTTCTGTCGAAGGTTTTTGGTAATTTATTTGATTTATTGTAATTTTCCAGGTACGTGATGTTGATCCCACATATTTTGCGGTTACAGAAGCCGATCGCGATGCAAAAAGCGTCCATATGCATTCGATTCATCAGGAAACGTGTTTAATTCCAGCGCCCGATGAAAATCAGGCGCGAAAAACAGCTGATACGTATAATTTTGTGACTGAAGTGTTTTACATGACACACAAAGCAATCGACATGGGATATCGGGTGTGCATTGAAAAATTTTCACAAATGAATCGTGAAATGGCACGACTGCAGGATTTATATCGTGATGCGGCCACACAAGGTGGATCCGAAGTGGCACAAAATGTCATGGACGCACTGAAAACTCACATGCCAAAATATCTGTGTCTACAAAAGACAATCAACGAACCAACAAACGATCAGTACCTGCTGCAATTCTTTGAAGCAACATCACTGTGGTTGACACGATGCGCATCACGAATACCCGATCCCGAAAATCCAAGCAATGAAATCATCGTAAATGATGTGAATTTACCGATTGAAACGCCGGCACCACAATGTTTATCATCCATTCCAGAATTTTTGCTTGAGAATATTGTCGTTTATTTGACATTCATACAACATTTTGAACAGCAAACCATCGATACCGATTTGGATACACAACGAAGCATTTTTACCGTTTTACTGTTATTCATGGGTGACATGAGCCGTGCACGTAATCCACATTTGCGGGCACGATTGGCCGAAGGATTGGCAAGTTTTTTGCCAAAGAAATGCACATCGTTTAGTTGTAGCTCAAAGTCACATTTGTTCACACAACATCCGCATCGTCTTGAAATTGTGCCGAATTTGCTGAGCGTTTTTGTTGGCATTGAAATGACGGGTCAAAGCGTACAGTTTGAAATGAAATTCAATTATCGTCGTCCAATGTACCAGATCATGGAACATCTATGGGAACTTGAAGAACAACGGCAACGTTTCCGAGACATGGCCTTGTTGGCACTCAAACACATGGAAGATGTGAATCCACCATTGTTCTTACGTTTCATCAATCTATTGATAAACGATGCCATATTCTTGCTCGATGAATCGCTATCGAACCTACAGCAAATTCGTCAATTACAAGTTGCCCAAGACAATGGCGAATGGAACAATCTACCGGCCAACGAACGGGAGCAAAATCGTGCCAATTTGCAACACGTTGGTCATATGGCCCGGTTGTACAATGTACTTGGTCGTGACACGATCAACATTTTGAAACTCCTCACATCCGCTGTTCCCGAGATTTTCGGACATTTAACGATGGTCGATCGCGTTGCTGCGATGTTGAATTACTTCTTACTAAATTTAACGGGACCCAATCAAGGCAATTTCAAGGTAATTTTCAGCATTTTTTTCGGTGAAGGATGCAAACTAATTTGCTTTGTTTTAGGTCAAAGACAAAAAGGAATTTGAATTTGATCCATCGAAAACGGTGTTGGAAATTTGTCAAATTTACATCAATTTGGACCAATGTGCTGGTTTTCGCTTGGCCGTCGTTTCGGACGGACGCTCGTATTCGTCAAATCTATTTGAATACGCGCAAAATGTACTTGGTTAGTATGATTTTTCAAATACAAACATATTTGATATTGATTTAATCATTAAACATTTCATTTTTTTACGCAGTAAAAATTGGTGGTGGTCAATTGGTTGGGGAAATATCCGATTTTGCGGGAAAAGTTAGCCAAATGGAAGAGCAAGAAAAGGAGAATCAAAAGGCACTAGAAGATGCACCCGATGATTTCCTCGATCCAATTATGTCGACACTTATGACGGATCCGGTGATTTTGCCGAGCTCAAAGGTGACGTGCGATCGCACAACCATCGCTCGTCATCTTTTGTCGGACCAAACGGATCCATTCAACCGCGAACCACTCACGATGGATCAAGTGAAAAGCGACACAGAGCTGAAGGAGAAGATCGATGCCTGGATTCGTGAGCGAAAAAGTCATAAGGCCACTAAGGAAGAATAAAGACATTTTTTTTCGTTTAAAATTGAGCTTGAAGCCAACATTGTTAATAAAACAATATCAATTTATTATTTAAAAAAAAAAAAAACACAACCGAAAATGTGTTGCACTTAAGTCAATAGATTTAAGAATAATTTAATTTCAGTCAATAAAACTGTTGAATTTAAAAATCGGAAATAAATAAAGTTATTTATGCGTTAATTTGGAAAGGGAGCATAAAATGTTTTCCGAATTGAATTGAGTTTTAGACTTTTGGATTCATTTGATTCTGACACCCTTGCTCCATCAATAGAATAAAGGTAGTATCATCTATCATATTTGAAGGGCTGTAAAATTTTAAATAGAATAAAAATCGCATCTTTAAATTTAACTGCCAAAATATTTTATTGTTCAATAGCTTTTTCGACCTCATAAGAACCGACAAAAATTATGCATAACCACCTAAAATAATCACCCTTAATTTGCCTATATAAAATTGTGTTCTCCATATTTTGTTCATAAAAATTATTTATGTTGACCACATATAGAAATAAGTTTTTTGCCATTGTGGAATGTATTCAAGCAGTGGTTGACAGACAGTACTGCTGAATGGTATGGTGCATGCAATGGCATTGATAAGTGCGTTTAATTTGTGTTGTGTGAACTTCTCATAGAATGGAGATCGTATGACATACAACAGTAGCTGTATTGTACGGCGTGATAGTTCAAGACGTTGTTTTGGTGACAGGGAGCGAATATTCTTCTTATACATATTCAAACTGGCCAAATCAATGAATAATGCTACACTGTAGCTCTTCCAACTATTGATGCCGAAAATGCCAGCACTAGTGAGGTGAATAATTGGTTTCAATATGTACAGCGTTTCGGCGCTGTTGAGACTCTTGTATTTTACAATCGGAACGCTCGGAACGCTGGTTGGTACATCGATTTTATCTGGATCCAATGGTTTCCATGAACGCAAGTAAACCGGTGGCGATCCTTCTACTTTGCGTACAACACGGCCGGATCGCTTTAATTTAAAGGTGAACGTTGAATTTGCGGCATCAAACATTTCCGGCATTGATTCATCCGATGATGTTTCGGCGATTATTTTATCAATATTTTTCCGATCCAATGCAACAATTGGTGGATTTTGTGTGATTAATTCGTGATGGTAAAATTTCAATACAAATCGCCCGATGCATTTGGCAATCTGTACAATTGTGATGAAAATCCAACGTCCACGTTCGCCCCACAATTTTTTTGCCGATAGCTCAATAAATACTTCACTGTATTCAAGTGTGGTTAGCAAAATTTTCAAACGATATTTGGATCGATCACTTGAAATACAAACGCTCTTTGATTTTTCAATGATTCTATCATTGAACAGCACCAATAAATTCGAAAGTGTGTAGATCAATTCAGACACAATTGTTGAACTATTCACACGACCTGCAATCATAGAGAATCAATGGTAGAGCACAATTTTAAGATGAATTAAGAACGTTTGCAGTACTTACCGACCAAGAAATATGATAACCATTTTACGGTGGTCTCAACGTCACCCACAGTCGATGGATTTGAGCTCACCCATAATTTATATGATTCATATAAATCGGGTAATTTGGCCACTATATTTGACATTGTTTTAAATTGATAATGCGCAAATTCAAAACTAATCCAATTTACATTTAGTACAACGATAACTTTTTAATCGTGACAAAATCACAATCTAACATCCTCCTTTTTCTTGAATTGAAAATACGCAGAAATGTCGTCGAATCAATGGAACTGAATTAAAATGGTCAGAAAATGTTAATAAAATTCATTAATGTTTCGTTTCAATTTGTTTGACAGATAAGCGCATGTTGCTCACGAACGTAGCGTGAATGTCACGAACTAACAAAGAGTACTTGTTGTGTATGAATATTTTGAACCAAGTAAACAGAATACGTCTGTCATTTAGACACTTTGCACGTACCGTGTGAAACATAAACATTTGTCGTTTGTATTTTATTTATTGTATTGTGTTCTTTTTTTTAAATTATTCTACCGCAAGTGTCTTGAAAAGTGAACCATGGCATCCAGAAAAAAACTCTTCGAAATGCTCAATCGAGTCAAAATTGAAGAAGAACAGCATGAAATATCAGATATATCAACAAATGCTTCAAGCACGGTACTGAATGTTTGCTGAAATCAATGCACCTACCATTTATTCCATTGAAATTATGAACGTTTACAAAACAATTTCCATACAAACTTTTAGGTGAGCTCCAATGTTCAAAGCGGAGCTGGTCGTGGAAGATTATTTCGATCTGATCTATTAGATAAGCCGATTAACGTGGTCACAGATAACTCAACGAGATCCAATACACCATCCGACTCTGGAAATGTCTCCGGGGCCAGCAGTGAATCGGCTGGTCTAAATGCGCTTGAAATAAAAGCAAAAAAACGAGGAGACAATGGTAAGAATGACATCATATAGATGACATTTTTTCTTAGTAAGTGGCCTAATGACTTTGGAAATAACAACAAATGATTTTCAGAGAAAATACCGATATCGGCAAAATGTTTATTTATTTATTTATTTATTTATGGAATATATTAAAATGTTGATATTTGTTTAGATAAGACTCTCCATTCAAGTTTTCTAGTCGTCGAATTTTTTAATGAAAATAAACAATCGCGCTTAAGCATATTTTCTGCTGCAAATTTAAACAAATCAATTACAACAAGTTGTTCATGAAAATAATCTAAATTGAAGCACGACAGTTTGTGTGTGTGTGTTTTTTTTTCTCTCGATAAATATTTGAATGTGGGAGAATTATTGAATTTATGAATATTTTTGTTTTTAAATTGTAATTATTTTGAGCACATGCGTAAGTTATTGGAATGGCATGCATCTCCTTTCAATTGTTGTTGATTTTCGGTGAAACGATGAAAAAATGTTGGTTCTGCACGGATGCTACATGTGAATGCTAAATGTGAACGAGAATAGAAAATCATATACAAAAAAATGAGTTACTGTTGCTATTTTTTCCTTCATTTTGAAATTGAACGAAAATTAAACGGTAAATACGTACCAATTTTAAGCGGTTACTTTTTGTTTCGATTAAAACACACACTGATGTGCCTATCAAATTGGACTCTGGAACTTTCTTTTTTATCAAATACCGTTTTACCAAAACGTCGACATGAGCAGCACTTCATTTTTTTTCGAAACTCGTTTACATGTTTAATGTGATCTAGCTGGTTTCCAAAGTCGATCCGGCAAATATGGCATTCGTTTTTACCGAAACAACCTTCATGTTTCGACACATTGTCAAACAACTTTCCGCATTTTGTACACTGTTTCTTTATGGGATTGGGTCTAGTTTCATTGAAATTCGGTGCAATGGCCAATTGCCGAGGTGGAATTATTATTGTTTTATTGGATTGGTAATCTTCTGTTGTGTTTTCCTTTAGAAGTTTGTAAGCTAAGTCAGTCTTCATTAACTCAGCACGAATTTCGTTTCGGTCCATTTTGTGATTTAATATTGCTATTCGTTGCTGTGATACTCGCTACTGCAGCACAATGATTTTCACAGTTTTACATGAGGTTACATAAAAAGATGAAAAAAGTGTGCATTTTAGTATAGCCATCTAGATTTAGTACATATCTCATAGTGTTGGTGTTTTCAAACTTTGTGGTGAATAGCTTGATCGTTCTTGGAAATGATTGATTTAATGACGTTTATTTTAAGCAAAACATAGCGTTCTTTTTTCCATTACAAAAATATATTATTTATTCACAGCATTTGATTATTCATTTGTATCATTCAAAAATGTTATACAAAATAGTTCATTCTAACGTCGGTTGTTAAAAATAAAAATGTACTAATGCTTGTATTTCATTTGCTTTATTCAATTGTATCAGGTACCCCGATTTCCTTAGCCGTAAACTACATTTCAATCTCATGTAAACCGGACATATCAATTTTCGAGTATGAAGTTAGCTTCGAGCCAAACATTCATTCAAATAAAATTCGTCGTGGTTTATTGGCCGGTGTAATAAAAGCTGTGATGCCTGTTTTTACTTTCGATGGAGTGTCATTATATTTGCCTCAAAAATTCCCAGATAAAATAACAAACTTTCGAACAAGTAATCGTACCGATAATATTCCAGTCGAAGTGGTCATAACGTATCGGCGCCAAAAGCCGATGAAAGAATGCATCCATTTCTACAATGTTCTCTTCAAGCAAGTCATGCTAAAATTGGAATATGTGCAATTTGGAAAGAAAATGTTCGATCCAACGTGTCCAAAAATAATACCGCATCGACAGGTAGCGACAATCGATTTTGTATGTTTCTATTTCCTGTTTTAATGCATTTTTCCTTTTGTTTCGAATGTTAGTTGTCAATTTGGCCGGGATATGTCTTTGCTTGTGACGAATTCGATGAAGGTTTAATGCTACAAGTGGATACGTCGCATCGTGTTTTGTTCGATACCAAAGTGTCGGATATTTTGCGAAGAATTCAAATGAGCTGCCAACAACATCCTGGACAAAATTTCAAAGATTTAGTTTTGAAAAGTCTTATTGGTACTGTCGTCCTGACTCCATATAATAATAAAACATACACTATTGACGATGTGGATTTTACACAATCGCCCATGAATACATTCAAAGTGGCCAACGACAAAGAAACGACATATGTTGATTACTATAAAAGGAATCATGGCGTTGATATTCATGATCATGACCAACCGTTGTTGCTATCGTATAGAATGCGAAAAATGATGGCCAAAAATGGACACGTTCAAGAGGAGCAGACAACCGTTTGTTTGATTCCAGAACTGACTCAAATGACCGGATTAACCGATGAAATGAGAAATGATAGATCGGTAGGAATTATCACCTTTTTTCCATCAGCAATTTATGTTTTACAGATAGATTTCTGTTTTAAAACCATTCCATTTTCTCTCAATGTTTGTTTTTTTTTTCTTCAAGGTAATGCGTGACCTGGCATCAACCACAAGAATGAATCCAAATCAGAGAATCGAAGCTGCACAAAAGTTTATTGAAAAGGTTAATCAAACACCGTCAGCCAGAGAAGTGCTGGACAAGTGGGGATTGCGATTAACAGATGATATATTGAGAGTCCAAGGTCGTCAATTGCCTGCAGAGGCAATAAAATTCGGCAATAAAATTATTGAAAATGTTAAGGGTGACTTTGGCAATCAAATTGGCAATGCAGTACTATTTGAAGTTGTTGACTTGAGTGAATGGATGTTAATCTATACGCGACAGGACACAAAATACAAGGAGGAATTTCTCGACAATGTCAGGTACGAAATTTGAACTGAGAAAAAAAGTTATCACATTTTGTCAAACAACCCGTATTTTCAATGAGTAAATAATCAAAATTGCATTTACAGACGATGTGCTGGGCCGATGGGCTTGCGATGGAAAGACCCTATTCAGCATATGCTTAAAGATGATCGAACCGAAACCTATGCGGTCACATTGCGCAAGCATGTTCATCCAAATCTGCAAATGGTTGTATTCATTTGCCCAACTTCCCGTGACGATCGTTATGCAACAATTAAAAAGATTTGCTGCGGCGAAAGACCCGTTGCATCACAAGTTATAAATTCCAAAACTTTATCAAACCAAGCAAAAAATCGTTCGATCGTTCAAAAGATATTGATGCAAATGAACTGTAAATTGGGCGGATCGTTGGTAAGATGAACCCTTTCTCAAAAACACATTTTACCTTTTAAAGTGAGAATTTTATTTGATCTTCCATTTCGACATCCACAGTGGACCATCAGAATACCATTTAAAAATGTAATGATTTGTGGCAGCGATACCTATCATAATCCAAGTAAGAAGGAAAAATCCGTATCTGCATTTGTTGGATCACTCAATGCGACATACACAAAATGGTATAGTAAAGGGGCAAATCACTTAAAAATTACTTATTAATTAGTATTGATTGTTTTACGATTATTTTTCGATTATTTTTCGATTATTTTCCGATTACTTATCGATTATTTTAAATTTTATTCTTTTCTTTTGTGATTACCCCCTTAGGTATAGTAAAGCAACAATCCAAGCAAGTCGCGAAGAACTCTCACATGGTCTAGCCATTTCTGTGGAAAAAGCATTGATGGCATATAAAGAATACAACGGGGTTTATCCCGACCGGATTGTCATGTATCGGTACGTTGAACCCTTTCTTAAAGACACATTTTACCTTTTTCGATAATTTTATTTGATCATCCATTTCGTGATTCTGTTTAAATTAGTGACGGCGTTGGTGATGGCCAATTTGCATTGTGCAAAGAATTCGAATTCATACAAATAAAAAATGCGTGCCGTTTGATTGACGCCAACTACAATCCATCAGTGACCTTCATTGTCGTTCAAAAACGCGTCAACGCTCGAATTTTTGCGGTAAACATTTTTTTTTTAGTTTTTCATTTAATTATTTTGACTATGTATTTCATCCGGTTTTAGGTTGACGAGAGGAGAAATGATTTTGAGAATCCGCCGCCTGGATGCGTTTTGGATCATTCTATAACTCGTCGTGGATTATTCGATTTTTATTTGGTGTCACAGCAAATGAGACACGGCACAGTCACACCGAGCCATTACGTTGTAATCGAAAATGAATGCCAATTAAATCCCGATATTCTGCAACAATTGTCATACAAACTCACCTATCAGTACTTCAATTGGCCGGGCTCAATTCGAGTTCCAGCGCCTTGCCAATACTCGCACAAGCTGGCATTTTTGGTTGGAGAATCCATTAAGCGAGAAGCATCCGAAGAATTAAACGAAAAACTCTATTATCTGTGAACATATCGACCACCATTTTTTCCATTGCTCTCATTTTCATTTAAAGTGATGTTTTTTTTTTCAATATTTCCTCCTGTTTTTAATTGAATGATATTTTTGTATAGAAAGGATGATAGATTTTAATAATTCTTTATTTTTCTGTATAAATTGACGTTTATATAAATAATGAATAAAAAAAATTGTGCGCTCGTTGTAAGAAAATTAATGTTAAAATAAAAAAAAAATAATATAATCAATAAAAAAAAAATAAAGAAACAACCATTATTGATGAAATGAAATAGTATAAATACAAAAAGTAAAAAATTGAAGTATTTTTTTCAAATCGTTAAAAGAGACAGTGTGAACACGACCTTAAAGTATACTAGTGTGCTAATGCGTGTGTGATTTTGACATTTCATTTCGTGCATCACTCACGACCGATTATGAGCACACTTCAAGGGTATAAACAGTGCGTTCCGTCTCTTTTTGGCACATGCTATATGTTAGGATGTCGCTCGTCTGTAGCCGAAGTTTTGCAGAATACAACGACAATGCGCACAAATACATATGCAATCGACTCTATGGCTGCTACAAACGCATTTATATGCTTGACCGCCATACACATTTACTCGTGTGTGAATCCGATTTTCTTGACTGTGGGGCATGATTTTCGATTTTCAATCAATCGTGTAGTCTTTTTAAACTATTCGCAAGAGAAAAAAACCTTTTGTTTTGAACTCATAAAACTTCAAACACATTAACCGGAACGGTGTTAAATGTGTGAAGAACAATAAGAGACACGCGATAAATATCTAGTGCATATACTACAACGACAGTGTGGAAATATCTAGTTTTTTTTTTCTTCTTCGTTGAACGAACGACCGAGAAAATCGAGCGTGTGTATTTTACCGAAAATGCCTTCGAAAGATCCTTTGCCGCCAAAAGAAAGTGCACTGTTCAGAAAAATACTGGTAAATTACTTTAATTTATTTCAATTTCAATAATCGGCGTGAAACGAAAACGGTGTATTGATTTTAATGGCCATGAGAGTTCAATGCACATACATTTTTTGTGCCGAGCACACACCTCATGATGACCAAAGCAAAGACAAGCAAATGCCGAACGAGTGTCAACCGATGAAAATTGTGTATTGAAGTTCAAAAGTCATTGCATTGTGTCACATTAAAGAAACTTTTTTAAAATGTTGATTAGAAAATTCAATGTGAATCGCGTCGGTTTTGATTTTCAATGCAATCCTATCGTCTTCAGTCAATTGCCAATGAATATTCGGTGCATGAATGACAAATTTTTTTTTGTAATTAGTTGATTACCTGTGTAATGTCAAAGTAGAGGTCATTTATGTGGCCTGAACTGATTTCGGCATTCCGGCAATAGAATTACGGAGAGAAAAAAACTCGTTATCTTATGTCTGCATGCATTTCGGGGTACATAACCTCAATTCGAAATTTCGTTTTGATTATTCATTCGGCAAAATCTTCCGCGATCTTATGTCTATACTGAAAACTAATAATATTAATTTACGTAATACATCAATGACACCACCAACACACCATATTCACATGATTATCTTTCCAAATTATTAATGTTTACATTGTTTTCGTTTGTTCTCTTTATTTATTTATTTCGTGGTTGTGTTTCAAAAGAAATGTTACGAAATGAAACAATACAAAAATGGCCTAAAGCTAGCCAAACAGATATTGTCGAATCCAAAATTCACAGAGCATGGCGAAACATTGGCCATGAAAGGATTGACATTGAATTGCTTGGGACGAAAAGATGAAGCATACGATCATGTACGACGCGGTTTACGAAATGATTTGGGATCGCACGTTTGCTGGCACGTCTACGGTTTACTACAACGTTCCGATAAGAAATACGATGAGGCCATCAAATGCTATCGAAATGCATTGAAATGTGAAAAGGACAACATTCAAATTCTGCGCGATTTATCATTGCTGCAAATTCAAATGCGCGATTTGGAAGGATACAGGGTATGTCCGACTCGTTTTTTTCTCTTTACAGAATTATAATTGAATTTTTTTAATAAATAGGAGACCAGACATCAATTGTTCAAATTAAGGCCATCACAACACGCATCTTGGATTGGATTTGCAATGAGCTATCATTTGCTTGGCGATTTTGCAACGGCCAATAGTGTGCTCGATACATTTCGACAGAGCCAAGTGAACGTAAGTCATTCATTAATGACAGCGCGGTCGGTGTATTTAATCGATTCTTATTATTTCAGGAGACCTATGATTATAAGCATAGTGAGCTGTTGCTGTATCAAAATCAAATTCTACAAGAATCTGGTGACTTCGAAAAGGCATTAAAGCACATTGAAGAGTTTGAATCGCAAATCGTCGACAAACTGGCTGTCAGAGAGACAATGGGTGATTTGTGCCTTAAGTTAGGTAATTTTGAGAAAGCAGCCACGATTTACGAAGGATTGATCAAACGTAATCCCGAAAATACATTGTACTATGCCAAATTCATTGAATCAAAACGTGTGGAACAACCGGAAGCAATAACTGATTTGTATCGTAAATTCCAAACGGATTATCCGCGTGCAATTTGCCCAAAACGTTTACCATTGAATGTTGCCAGCGGTGAACTGTTTCGTGAGCTAATCGACGATTTCTTGCGTCGTGGATTACGCAAAGGTGTACCACCATTGTTCGTTAGTCTTCGTTCCATGTACAAGGACGA
Source organism: Contarinia nasturtii (assembly GCF_009176525.2). Taxonomy (NCBI): domain Eukaryota; kingdom Metazoa; phylum Arthropoda; class Insecta; order Diptera; family Cecidomyiidae; genus Contarinia; species Contarinia nasturtii. The sequence goes on along the minus strand of NW_022200178.1, from coordinate 946,058 downwards.
AGAAAAAGTGAAAATTATCACCCAAGTAGTGCTCGACTATTATGTTAATTTGAAAGAGTCAAATCATTTTTCGAAAAAAGATCGCGAATCAAATCAACCAATTGAACCGGCCTCAGCACTGCTATGGACACTTTATTTTTTGGCTCAACACTATGATTTTTTGCGTGTCACCGAAAAAGCAATCGAATTTATCAATGAAGCCATCGAACATACGCCAACGCTTATCGAACTATTTGTGTGCAAAGGTCGCATTTTCAAGCATGCCGGAGATTTAATTGAAGCATTCAAATGGCTGGACGAAGCCCAAAGCTTAGACACAGCCGATCGATATATCAATTCAAAATGCGCTAAATACATGCTCAGAGCCAATTTGGTGAAAGAGGCCGAGGATATATGCGCGAAATTTACGCGTGAAGATGTGTCAGCTATGGAAAATCTCAACGAAATGCAATGTATGTGGTTCCAAACGGAATGCGCTCAAGCCTATCAACGGCTGGAAAAATGGGGTGACGCATTGAAAAAGTGCCATGAAATCGATCGCCATTTCTCCGAAATTATCGAAGATCAATTCGATTTTCACACATATTGCATGAGAAAAATGACACTTCGAGCATACGTTGGACTATTGAGGCTAGAAGACATTCTACGGCAACATCCATTCTATTTTAAAGCTGCCAAATGCGCGATTGAGGTTAGTAGGATGATTCACACGACTTTTTATGTTGAATGTTCAAGAAATTATTTTTCAACTCATTAAATTTGTATACATTTTAGGTTTATATTCGACTGTACGATAAACCCTTGCCATCTGAAAAACAAATTGAAGATGTCGACACAGGTAAAATGATCTGAACATTATCTTTGTGTGAGCCATGTGTGACTGAGTGTTTTTGTTTTTTTTTTTAGAAAATCTTCCGCCATCTGAGCTGAAAAAGTTGCGAAACAAGCAGCGTAAAGCGAAAAAGAAGGCCGAATTGGAGAGCGCTCAGGCTGCCCAAGCTCAAGTAAAGAAAGAACAACATAATAAATCGCGTCAGCAAAATCAAGACGGTGACCCGGAAGCGCCTCAACTTGATGAATTGATACCCGATAAATTAGCACGTCCGGATGATCCATTGGAAAAGGCGATCGAATTTTTAAAACCATTACAATTATTAGCCAAAGACTGTATCGAAACTCATTTGCTGGCATTTGAGATTTACTATCGGAAAAATAAGCTACTACTCATGTTGCAATCGATTAAACGTGCTCAAGCAATTGATGCGACCAATGCACAATTGCACTTCTGCATCGTTAGATTTTCGAAAATGTTAAAATCCGTAACGAACAATGTCGAACTTAATGAGCATGTTAAAATTGTACTTGAACGAGAAACGGCCAAAATATTCAACGGCAAATCGGCTACCGAATTAAATCAATCGATATTGAATACGTTCGGTAAATCATACGATCATGTTCTCCATGTGGCCAAAGCGATGATTGAATTGGATACAACCACTAAAGATAAAGCAATCAATTTGATCGTTTCGTTTCCCCTTGATAACCTAACATTAGAGGTAATTTTTTTTACATTTTTTTATCGCTTCAAAACCAACTAACTGTGCGTATTTTTTTCCGTTTCGATTAAAACTATAGCAAGGGACGATGGCATACACAACATTGACATCGGAAGCATTTGGCGTCAGTGCGGATCAATTGAAGTCGTATAAGTCATTGTGTCAAAAGCGTTTTACACAAGCAACGATTTTCCGTGATGTTCAGCCAGTGACGGTGACAGTGGAAGAAACTGCTGCGCCAGCCTCTTGAGAAACTAATCACACACTTAATCCATAGGAATCAAGACAAAGAATTGAAAAATTTAAATTCACATATATGCAACGCAATAACTAAACAAACCATGGAATCAATTGTTTTTTTGATTCGATTTTATACATACATTTATTGCAACCATACCAACCCAAGCATTTAATTGTAAACAATGATACGGTACGATCTAAACCACACTAGAGAGTAAACGGATACAATCTAACGAAACGAATCAATTTACGTACAATTACACAGATTTGAAACATAAAAAAACACACGTATTTAAAATCATTGAATAAATTGAACAATTTACGTGAACATTTAGAAACAAAACACTTCTTTTTTTAAATCGAAGTAACATTTCACCAACATTTACACAATTTTAATAAATTTAACGAGAGAGAAAATTGAATAAAAACTCAAGCAAAAAAAAAAACTTTTATTGTATTGCATAATAGATATGGAGAAAATAAAGAAAATAGTGAATACTGAGTGGAATAAATCGTTTTACTTGAATTTAATAAAAATTTGAATTTATTCAAAGTTCCTATTGCCTTTAAAGTGTCATAAACTTTTATAAGTTTTTCTTGTGAATTTTCATAATTCATTATCTTTATAGCACCTTAAATACAATGTTTGCTATAACCTGTTACTAAGGCGCTCGTTTTCTGCTCTGTTTTGAACTTTTTTTATATTCAGCGTATTTTATGTCTGTGAATGTTTATGATTATTGTTTTTTTTTTTTCAAAAGTCTGTCTAATCAGCAAATTTGACAGCTTTGCAAAGCTGCTACACATTTGCGTCTTCAATGCAAACAAAGCATTTGAAAATGACTTATGTGTAGGTATACAGTAGTCAATTTTGAAATAGTGTACAATCTATTGTTTATTAATGCTTTAAGAAATACAGCGGGTAGTTAAAATAATACAGTAACAGACGTACATAAAACTCGCCGGTACTAAATCAATGTTCGTTTCATAATGAAACTTTCATTCAAACGAAAAAGATCCATTTCATGTCACGTCTTCATTTTGATACCCAAACATTTCTATTCAAATTCACGTAAATTTATCGATGCATACTTCTGCCCGCCTCTGCCAAAGCTTAAAATATAAAAATAATTTTCATTGCAAACACCATCAATAGCAAAATTATAATCATTCTTAAACGAAGCTTCTTCAGAAATTTCAAATACCCCTTTGGTTTTATCCAACAATGTTTATGCACAAGTTTGATCAAATAAATTGACTCTTTGATACATTGTGTAATTTTTTTTTGTTTTTAGTTCTACGCTTGTTATGATTGTTTTGATCGATTTAAGTCCATTCCAAAGATATTTATCTGCCAACTTTCATCTGCCTGTTCATTTTGATAACATCTTTTCACGTGTTTTCAATGGAATTATAAACGGAACGAATGGATTAATTGCTGCATGTTTTGCAGCTTTGCATGAAAATCTTTATGGTGCCCTGGCATTAAGATCAATTTTCTTTTATACAAACTATTACCGTGAACAATAATTAATATTTTGTATAATAATTTCTTTTACCTATTCATTACCATTAATTTTACACTAACAATGTCGTATTGAAACACAACAATGTCATGTCAACTGTTGACATTAGTACTGAGTTAAACTCCGAGAAAAAGTAACCATTTGAACTGAATGTCTCTCATTTAGGCAATAAAATCCAATAATTTGTTTTATTATTTCCAATCGTTCCGTTCGATTCAGCGGCTTTTAAGTGTTTGATTAGAAAGGGTCAACGACAATAATTGACAATAATGCGTTGAATGAAGATGGTTCAGCGCAACTATATTAAATGGATGTTTTGACAAATATAACTATCATTAATTATCACCAAATTGTCTCATTTCCATTTATTTCAATTTGAACTATAATATAGCTTCATATCACTGAGCGATACATTTCCGAGGGGCAAATGCCTCGTTGTAAATTCGCCTCATTCTGCGAAATTTTCACAAGTTCACATAATACTCTCAACTAAATACTAATAAGGTATGAATATCATTTAAATTTGAAATTCATTTGGAACAAAGAGACTTTTAGGTGAAAAAAATATCAATGAAAAGACGTCCAAATTCTTGAAAAAGCCGGTTTTGCAACTGATGAATAGCCCATGCATCCCATAACAATAAATTAAAATTTAATTAAATGAGCGTAATCGCTAATTAGTGTAAAACATGTCAAGTTCTTCTACTAAATCATTCGTATTTAAATGTAAAAATCAATCAAATTCACAAAAACTGGAAAAAGAGATCTATTTGATGACTAAAACTAGTTTCAATTCATGCTTTTAATGTTTTCGGGAACAATATTTACGCTGGTTTTGTTTATCTTGAATCACTGCCAGTGATTCACTGGGAATATAATAAAAACTATAGTGGTTTTGAACTAATATTCGCATCATACGGATCGCTGGTGGTAGGGGTGAAGAGCAAAAAAATCATTACCACAGAGTTCTCAAAATGAAATTTTAAATCAGAATCACAAATCAAATGAATTGAATTTGAATTCTCAAATTATTTGACTGTTTTTATTTGAACCATATGAATATTCGATACGGTATATTTTGACTTGTTACATTGCAATTTTGCACTACGTAAAAGCATTCGAAAATGGTATAAATTTGTATGAGTTCCTGTAAGTTTTTTTGTCAGTTCCTCAAGAATTGAGCAACTTGTAATTCATTTACCCCTAGTGAATTTCTCTTATAATTTATTTTAACAATGTCAGTATTCAGGAATGTTACTTCCAGGTCATAAATACAGCGTGTCGGAGTTGTTCAAAAGCGTTATTTCATATTTCATTGTCTGTTTTTGATCATGTTTGATTATTATCTTAACTGTCTTGATTCTTATAGGTCGGTCCAAGAGACTCTTTTATTGCATTGTGTTAATACATATATTAATCTGTGTATATGACGTTTTTTGTTGTTTAATATCATGTCAACTCAGAATATAATCGTCATATCTCCAATTCAGTTAGACAGAATACCCCGTGTGGATTAGATACAAAAATATTAAAAGAAGTGTCTGAAAAATGAAAACTTTTCTGAAAAATAACAAAATTCGAATATTGTTAATAGTGTCACTATTGTTAATTCTAACAATAGCATTCGATTATAATTTTTTCCGTTTTCGTCTTGTGTCCTCACCAAACAACGATCTCATCGAAGTTGAACCTCTATTTGCTCATGTTGTGAGTGCTTTTGATTAAAGAAAAAAACAAATTTTACTAAATCGCAAATGTAATTTTCATAGATATTTCGACATGGTGAGAGAAATATAGAAAGAACCCATCCAACTGACCCGTATGCTAGTGAGAGCTATTGGCCTGGTGGATATGGAGCACTCACAAAAGTAAGTAAAATAATTTGAAAAAATCGTATTATTTTTAGTGAATTGAATGTTTTCCATGCTAGAATGGCAAAAAAGACATGTATGAGCTTGGTAAATATTTACGGCGACGTTATAACAAAGTGATTGGAGAACATTATACGCCAAAAACGGTTTATATTCATAGTACCGATTATGATAGATCGTTGATGAGTGCCGAGATTCTTGCATCAGCTTTATTTCCACCAGCTGGCGATCAAATTTGGAACAAGAACCTAAAATGGCAACCAATACCAGTGCACACCCGTCCAATGAGTCAGGAACTGCTTTTGGCTTTCAAAATGCCATGTCCACGTTTCACATATTTATTGGAGAATTATAAGAAAAGCACAGAATATAAAACAACGCTTGCCAAGTATGGTCCGTTGATTAAACACTGGGAAAATCAATCCGGAAAATCACTCGAAAAACCTTTCGACATCTATTACTTACACGATGCACTTTATGTGGAACATCGACTGGGATTCGAGTGAGTTTATTAACAACATGTTTTGTTCAATATTTTCAAAAGTAGTTTCGGTAGATAAATCGTATTTTTTAACTATTATTATGAATAATATAGCCTTCCTGAATGGGCTGATGAAGCTATTCAAGGGAATAAAACATTGGAATACCTAGCTGCATTTGAACTACAATCATATTCACAATCAACGGAAATGAAGAAATTAGAAGGCGGTTTCGTAATAAAAGAGATGCTGGATCGCTTTAAAGAAAAATCATTGGACACGCTCAAACCCAATCGTACTTTATGGATTTACTCTGCACACGATTTAACTTTTGTCAATATTTTGAATTCTCTGAACGTATTTGATATGAGTAAACATTCATTTTTTGCATTTTATGCGAGTAAATAATCGATTCTGTTGTATTTTACAGTTACACATGCCACCATATGCATCGAGCTTGCACTTTGAATTGTATAAATCAGGCGATGATTACCATGTTCAATTATTCTATAGAAAATCAAAGGAAGAAATTCTTGTGCCATTAGAGATTCCCAATTGTGGTACAATGTGTCCATTGAATACACTCTATCAATTATACAAAGATATTTTGCCAACAGAATTTGAGGATTTCAATTCAGCATGTCGCCACTACAGCAGTAAATGAACATACAATTGATGTTTTATTTATTGAAAACAGAACTAATCGCTTTTATTTATTCATGACATCTAAAAGGTTCAAATAGTTTTTTCTCCTTTTATGATGAATATACCGTTGGAAATGAATAGAATAAAATCAAAACTTCAAAATAAATTAAAATGTTCATGAACAAAAATGATTTTTAATATGAAGCCTCTAGTAAAACAGGTAATAACATTGCTACACGTGCCATACAGAAATTAGTTCAAATCAAACCTCCGAAGAGCATAGCCGCCAAAATTAAAAAAAGAAAAAAAAATAATTCAACATGCCAGTAAAACCACTTCAAACGAATCGGATGATTCTAACATGGCTTTGTTTGTGTCGAGCAGAAAAAAATACCTCCAAACAGAAAAAAATACTGTGTTGCTGTTTTGGTTTAATTGTTTTCGTGGCAATTTCAAGAATGTTCATTTCCAGCACTGAATTTGTCATAGAGTGTTTCAAAAATCAAAGGATTGAAGACTCACTTTATGCACTTTTTCAAGTTGCCCCTTATTTTGGTGTGTCATACGTTATGGTAACTGCCTTTCTTCTGCGAAACAAAATGAACAGCATTTTCGACAAATTATTGGAAATTCATGAAATATGTAGTTTGAATTCCACTATTTTATTGCAAAATAAAAGCTAGCTTGCAATTAATATCAAATATATTTTAGGTGAAGACACGGAATTTTTTCAATATATGGTAGAAGCAAACGATAAATGTGAATGGTTATGTAGGAATTATTTCAAATTTGTGATGAGCGGATTTTCTATAAATACAGCTTTGATGGCTACGATATCTATTTTATTTGCTTGGATTTTTAAAGGATACCTGGATATCAACCACCTTTTACCGAACACATAGAAACATGTAAGTGGAAAGGAATTAAAAACTCTTAGATTTTTTTAGTTAAAAAGACAACAGCGAAAAGTTAGGTCATATGCAGCAAATCACATAGCTTGGAATTTCATCTATTTTATTTATTATTATTTGAAAAGTCGCATGTTATAAAATAGTCACCCCTTATAGTTCGCAAAAATTTTTATGCATTAATTTAGCGCGTATAACTCTTTTCCAAAAAAATATTTGTTAAATAAACAAGGTATAAAATATAAAATGAATTGAACATCAAATATTTGAACGTTAAGAATTAGGTACGATTTTTTAAAGCAAAAAATACAAATTTTGTATATACTATATACAAAATGAAAATGGTCATCTGTCATTAACAGATCTCAACTACATTCGTCACTTTTCTAATGTTGACAACCAGTGATGGTTTCTCGTTAGCCAGCATTGTCTTAGCCTTGGCTTACACCAACAACTGGTGTATGCCAATCGTTAGCCAGCTATATGTGTGACTATGTACGATTCTCACTGACGTTTATGATTGACATACAACTCAGTGTATATATGTATGTATTAGTGCTGGTTTACACATTCGTTAGTTAGCCAGTGTATACATTTGTGGCAAATTAGCCAGCTAATGTGCCCATCACTGTTGACAACACCAAATTATCAATACTTTCTTTTGTATGCGTTACAACATGTGGATCCTGCATGACTAATTAAAGTACGAAATACAACCCATCTTCTGCAATTTGCATGCATTTTAGCTGATGATGTTTAATGAAAAGTGGTTGAAGTTTGATGAAATATTTCAGACCTCTAGTGAGGACGTATGAAATGAACATGAACATTTTAAAAATTGAGAAGAAAATTGAAATAAAATTAAAAAAAAAAAAACAAAAACACCGACTATTTTTACTTAAATAAAGAGGTAATGTCAAATGCCTTTATAAAGTCCCTAACGCAGTTTCTTATACTCTTTTACTCACACACAAACAAAACAAAATGTCAAAAAACAGCTGTTCGACCGAACCATTCATAACCAACTTCATGCTACTAGTAGATTCGGAATGAAAATAATGTTTGAAAATTCTATGATATTTCGAAAAATGAACTAATTATTTTGGAATTTTTTAATCTGTTTAGAATAAAATAAATTTTTAAACATTTTTTGTACTAGCAATATTTTAATAAACATTCACTTATTATTTAATTTTCACAATTTCCATCAATTCACAAAATTTAATTCATAGCACTAGCATGAAGTTGGTTATATGTCAACCTTTATTCATTCGTATAAAAACATATTATGTTCACGCACACATAAATGTTGGGGAGTTTTGACAATTCCTCTTTCCCAGTATTCCCAGTTTCGACTTTAACATAATGAATAATCCATGATCGTTCTATGACGATTTATGACTGTTTTATTACCTATTGTTATATTTTTTAGAAAATCCTTTACAGCACTAAATTAAATACAAAAAGCACATAACAACGAGAACAATT